>NC_045435.1:190329648-190353350 GCF_002776525.5 Piliocolobus tephrosceles | reverse complement strand
AGATAGATAGATAGATAGATAGATAGATAGATAGATAGATAGATAGATAGAAAGAAAGAAAGAAAATTAGGCCAGGTGCCGTGGCTCATGCCTATGATCCCAGCACTTTGGGTGGCCACAATGGGAGGATTCCTTAAGCTCAGGAGTTCAAGACCAGCCTGGCCACCATAGGGAGACCTCATCTTTACTAAAAAAACAAAATGAAAATCAGCCAGGCATGGTGGTACACACCTGTAGTCCCAGCTACTCAGGAGGCTGAGGCAGGAGGATCAGTTGAGCCCAGGAGATGGAGGCAGCAGTGAGCTATGACCACGCCACTGCACTCCAGCCTGGGCCACAGAGCAAGCCCCTCTCTTAAACAATTAAATAATGTTTTAAAAATGAAAAACATAAGGAGTTGAACATGCTTTGTTTTAATGTGATAATAACCCTAAATCCTGTGGGCCGTTCGGACTGCCTGCTGTCTAATTTAATAGACTTTCCCACATCAGTGTAACAGATATTCATAGATTCTTAGCTCATGTCAGAAACACACGTTTCCCAGGCTGCAGGAGGTGATGGAGTAACAAGGGCAGACGTGATGCCTGCCCTGCGAGAACTTGAGTCAGACATATTTGAGGTTTGGAGTGGAACCAGCCATGCAGTAAACACTGACTACAAATGAATCTTGGCAAGGCAGGAATTTTATTGGCATCTCAGTTTTATGGGTTTGAGTTGAATCATCTCAGCCATGTGGTTAATAAATGGGAGATTTATTATTACTGCTGCTCCTGCTAATAATAATAATTTCTACTAATAATAATTTTTAAACCTTGATAGATTGTAATTTTTCCCAGGATGTGCAGCCCTTTGTAACTATCATAACTATCTCATTGATCATTTAACTAAATTGTAACTGCTGGTAGCTGCTGCCTTCCTGCTTGCTGAAGTCACCTGTTCCTTTGCCCCCAACCATCTAAGGGCCTGTCTCCTGACTCTCTGAGCAGACAGGGGCTGGCCCTGAGCTCTGTTCTGCTGTGTGATGGTGGCAAAATCTGTCCAACGCTTTTTCTGTCTCTCTTTTTATTCTGCAGCAGAAGTATTGGGAGGCCCTAAACTGGGAGCAGGTATGGACAATTATGCTGTTTCTCTTCCAGGAGGGACTTCCTATGGCTGGACTTCAGTTCCTGTTCTTGTTAGACCTCCTTAGATGGCTGGACCCATGACACATTCCTTTAGTAAAAAAAAAAAGAATGTCAGGCAAGGCGCGGTGGCTCATGCCTGTCATCCCAGCACTTTGAGAGGCCGAGGTGGGCGGATCACCTGAGGTCAGGAGTTCAAGACCAGCCTGGCCAACATGGCGAAACCCTGTCTCTACAAAAAATACAAAATTAGCCAGGCGTGGTGTCGCATACCTGTAATCCCAGCTACTCAGGAGGCTGTGGCAACTGAATCGCTTGAACCTGGGAGGCAGAGGTTGCAGTGAGCCGAGATCGCGCCATTGCACCCCAGCCTGGGCAACAAGAACGAAACTCCATCTAAAAGAAAAAAAAAGGCAAAATGAGAGGCAAGACTGAGAATCAGTGGGATTTTCAGGGCTCTCTCAGTTCAGAGTTCTTTCTGCTTTGGGGGTATTCAGGTAAGCCCAAGTAATAGGGACCAAGAAGATATGTAACCCCGTGAAGGAACATGGTCTGGAACAGCAGTAGTAGTGGCAGGTATGGCTGTAGTAGCTGTTGCAGTAAACATTTCCAGACATTGTCATTCTGGGACTCTGGGCAGCCGGCTGCTGTCTCCATGCCACCCTTGCCTCCAAGTGACAGGTGGGCATGTTTTGTGACAACTCCCTGTGCCTGTCATCTCCCAGGATTGTTTCTGATATGAAAATGGATCTTTTGCTCAGATTCTCTTCATGCCTGATTTCCAGCAATAATTTTATTATAAAATGAAGTTTTAGGCCAGGCATGTTGGCTCACGCCTGTAATCGCAGCATTTTGGAAGGCTGAGGGGGGCGAATCACCCGAGGTCAGAAGTTGGAGACCAGTCTGGCCAACATGGCGAGATCCCCATCTCTACTAAAAATACAAAAATTAGCCGGGTGTGGTGGTGCGTACCTGTGGTCCCAGCTACTCAGGGTACTAAGGCAGGAGACTCACTTGAACCCAGGAGGCAGAGGTTGCAGTGAGCCGAGATCATGCCTCCAGCCTGGGTGATGGAGTGAGACTGTCTCAAAATACGTAAGTAAATAAATAATGAAATGAAGTTTTAAAACACATTATTCTAGAGAGTCGGAAAATATAGATTCTAAATGTTTTCTAAGATTTGTACCATTTTATTTTTACTTATTTATTTTTATTTTATTTTATTTTTGAGACAGAATTTCACTCTTGTCGCCCAGGCTGGAGGGCAATGGTGTGCTCTCGGCTCACTGCAACCTCCACCTCCCGGGTTCAAGCGGTTCTCCTGCCTCAGCCTCCCGAGTGGCTAGGATTACAGGCGCCTGCTACCACTGTGGTAATTTTTTGTATTTTTAGTAGATATGGGGTTTTGCCATGTTGGCCAGGCTGGTCTTGAACTCCTGACCTCAGGGGATCCACCCACCTCGGCCTCCCAAAGTGTTGGGATTACAAGTGTGAGCCACCGTGCCCAGCCTATTTATTTTTTGAGATGGAGTTTCACTCTTGTTGCCCAGGCTAGAGTGCAATCGCACAATGTCAGCTCACTGCAACCTCTGCCTCCCAGGTCCAAGCGATTCTCTTGCCTCAGCCCCCCAAGTAGCTGGGATTAGAGGCGCCTGCCATTACACTTGGCCGATTTTTGTATTTTTAGTAGAGATGGGGTTTCACCATGTTGGCCAGGCTAGTCTCGAACTTCTGACCTGAGGTGATCTGCCCGCCTTGGCCTCCCAAACTGCTGGGATTACAGGCGTGAGCCACCGCGCCCGGCCTGTACTAGTTTGAAGAGCTCACTTGATCAAAGCGATAGGTTTCTGTTTGCCGGCAGCTGAGCTGGTCAGGGTTGGCAAGAAGAATTCTTAGCAGCCATTCAAGAAGCTAGAGCTGGCCGGGCGCGGTGGCTCACGCCTGTAGCACTTTGGGAGGCCAAAGGGCGCGGTGGCTCACGCCTGTAGCACTTTGGGAGGCCAAGGTGGGCGGATCACAAGGTCAGGAGATCGAGACCACGGTGAAACCCCATCTCTACTAAAAATACAAAAAATTAGCCGGGCGCAGTAGTGGGTGCCTGTAGTCCCAGCTACTCAGGAGGCTGAGGCAGGAGAATGGCGTGAACCCAGGAGGTGAAGCTCGCAGTGAGCCGAGATCGCGCCACTGTACTCCAGCCTGGGGGACACAGCAAGACTCCGTCTCAAAAAAAAAAAAAAAAAGAAGCTAGAGCAGTGGTTCTCAATCATCAGGGCATCTAAGAATCACCCTAGGAGCTTGTAAAAACGCCAAACCTTAGGTCTCAACCCCCCACCCAGGGGCTAGGGTGGGCCCGGCATCCATGTTTTTAGCCAGCACAGCCTGGGTGCTTCTGGTGGGGCTGGTCAAGAACACACTCTGAGAACAATGACCTTGGTCTCAGGCCTCTGCTTAGAAACAGTTTTCATCAAAGAGCACGCTGGCCATCCTCAGAGAACAGAACAGGGTCCCACTTCTTTCACTGGGCAGGTGGGTCCCGCAGGCTGAGGGGCCTAGTGAGCTCTTTGATTTGGGATCTGAGAATGTCAGAAAGGAATCTGGTTAAAGGGGTCCAGCCAAGTCTGCGACTGCAGGTTAATGAGATGTTCACACTGGAAGTGGCTGGCAGCCCCAGACAGGTACAGGGGATAAGCTGCCCAAACGCAATCACTGCAGGGACACTGAGAATCAGGTGGTCTTTTTAACATGATGGCTTTTAAAGTTGCCAACTATTAGTACTCGATTCAGTTATCAGTAAATCACTAACAAACTGGGCTCTTTATTTCTGTCCAAAACAAAGTCACAATTTGTGTTTTATCATTGGCATGGCATGGCCATTATGTCGGTGGCTCACGGAGCCTTCAGGATCTTATCTGGGACCTCTAAGGACTGGAATGTTTGATTCAGCTTCAGTTGGAGCAGCTGTTCGAGCATCTTTCTTGGAGGGCATGTCCATGCCTGGGTCTATCATCTCGTCCAAATAGGTCATCTGCCCAGGCAGACACATCCTGTGTCACCTTTGCTTCTTGTTTCCTGGTACTGTCAAATGTGACCCTGTGCCTCAGAATCATCATAGACGCTCAGAAATGGGAGAGAGCTTCTTATTTAGTTGCTGATCCAATACCACAGCATACACATGGGGAAACTGAGGCCTCCAAAACGGAGGCAAATTAGTGACAGGAGGAAGACTTGAGCCCAATCCCTACTGGCCTCCATGGCTGGAACTTCAAAGGTAACACTAAGGATCCCCGTGGGCTCTTATCCATCACCTTAGAACAACAGACAGCTTCGTCAGTGCTTCGGTGCCCGCTTGTTTTAACCCTTCACTTATTCCTGCAAATTTCAACTTCCCAAACTCAGCTGAGTCGGTGATGAAATATTCACTGGCAGTGCCCCCCACTCTGAATTGGGTGTTAAGTGATGACAAGTCTACGGAGCCTCAGGTTTAGAGGAAACACCATGTAGGAGGCAGGAGTGAACCTTTGCTCTGTTCCTGTGGAGCTCCTCACCTACCTGAGACAACAAGGCAGACGTCCACATAAACGCCAGGGCTGTCCGTGCTCAGGGGCAAATCTGTGGAATAGGTGGTACAAAGAGAGGCAAGTGAGCGCCCAGTGGGCTAACACAGTCAGGAAGGCTTCCTGGAGGAAGAGGTATTTACCTGGCCCATAAAGAATAGGTTGAAGCGGCCAGGCGCGGTGGCTCAAGCCTGTAATCCCAGCACTTTGGGAGGCCGAGACGGGCGGATCACGAGGTCAGGAGATCGAGACCATCCTGGCTAACACAGTGAAACCCCGTCTCTACTAAAAAATACAAAAAAAAAAACTAGCCGAGCGAGGTGGTGGGCGCTTGTAGTCCCAGCTACTCGGGAGGCTGAGGCAGGAGAATGGCGTAAACCTTGTAGGCGGAGTTTGCAGTGAGCTGAGATCCGGCCACTGCACTCCAGCCTGGGCGACAGAGCGAGACTCCGTCTCAAAAAAAAAAAAAATAGGTTGAAGCTAGCTAGGCATGGTGGCTCAAGCCTGTAAGCTGAGCACATTGGGAGGCTGAGGTGGGAGGACTGCTTAGGTCCAGGAGTTCAAGATCAGCCTGGGTAACATTGCAAGACTTTACTAAAAATTAAAAACTTAGCCAGGCATTGTGGTACACAACTGTAGTCCCAGGTACTTGGGAGGCTGAAGCAGGAGGATTGCTTGAGTCTAGTAGTTTGAGGCAGCAGCGAGCTATGATTGCACCACTGTACTCCAGCCTGGGTGACACAGCAAGACCTCGTCTTAAAAAATAAAAAAGGATTAAGTTTGCCTGGTTTTTTTCCAGGAATGAGGTAGGCATGGAGTCAGGACAAGGAGAACGTGACTCAGTCTCACTAGATAAGGACTTGGTAGAGGCAAAGAATAGTGGAGAAGGAGGGTGGGAAGGAAGGTGGAGCTGTTATATGGAGGGTGGTTGTTCATTCGTTCCTTGATTTGAAGTTATGCTTGCCTCCTCAGCTCCTAGAAACACAGGCCTGGGCAACTTGGCCTTCCCCTTTTGTCCTTGTCTGTGCCTGGATCATGAGAACCAGAATTGGAGCTATTGTTTGGGTCGGGGGTCATCACAGATGAGAAGCAGCGATCTGTTCCACCCAGGTGCTCTTCGTATCTTTTCTCCACAGTGGGACCCTGAAGATGTGAACCTCGAAGGCAACAAAGACAAGGTGGAGCTGCTCAGATCCCAGGTGCGCCGGGACTCTGGGAGGCCCGCACACCTGCGCAATGACGATTAACACCTTCCGGAGCCGGCTCTTCAGCTCCGAGCCCAGGGTCAGGAGCTTGTTGGGTAACACAGCAGGAATCAATCCGCACTGACACCGTGGCAGGAACTGAAGCTGCCCTGGAAAGTGAGGAACCAGGAGCCGTCACTGAGTGTGGCTGGTCTACGTGGAGCCACGACTTTGGGAACTGCGGACAGACCTGGATAGGCCCAGTGTTTGTTCTGAAGATGACAAGTTCACAGACAGCTCTTGCTTTGTAAAGATAATCCAAAGGACATTAGACCCGCTTTTCCTTTTTCCCTTTATTCCCTTGAGAGTCAGCCATAAACTGAATGCCTGCTAGGTTCCAGGAATGAGTTCACCTAACAAATAGCGAATGTGTTTGGTTGGATCTCAGCAGAGCTCATTCTACAAGACCTGGCTGAGCCAGATGAGACGGGTGGGGCCTGTGCCGGGCAGCCCTGGGTCACACACACGAACCAAGACCTGGCTTCGGCCCCCATCACCCACTTGAGTTATCTGCTGAAAGTTATAGATAGGACTGCGTGGCCAGCCAAGTGTTTGTGAGATCACTGACACTGCAAAAACAAAGCAAACTGCTCCGGGTACCAGGACTTCCTCCAACCTAGCAAGGTGTGTGCTGAGGCGGGGTTTGCAGGTGAGGGGTCTGTATGCTTCAGGAACTAAGTAAATGCTTGCAGAGGATAAGAGGCATGATGGGAGGTGTTCAAGCACAGCAATCCCATTTAGGGGTTATTTTGATACTGCGATGAATGAGGGGAAGGGCGCACGGAATGGGGCTAAGGTGGGAGCAAAGACGGGTGGATAAATTTTTTAAATAAATTCAAGTATGTCACTGTGGAGTGCAGTGGTGAGCATGAATCCCTGCACAGGCACAGAAGTCAGCCACTAGAGGAACTGGAGAAATGCCAAGCAACACAGTTTTGCTCCGGGCTGGCCCACAGCCGCCTGTGTAACTCGGCTACAGCAGCCCAGTTTCTCCTGAGGGGTAGGACAAGTTCCAGCAGCACAAAGGGGGTCCCTTGGGGAAGCAGCTTGGTTCTGCAGGTCTCTGCATAGATCCTAATCCCCCGGGTGACCTCTGAGCTACAAGTGATCTTAAAGCCACCTTATTTATCCCCTTTATCTAAACTGTGTTGGTCCCTGGTTGTCTTGGAAAGTTTGCTGAAGTCAGCTTTGCTTTGTGATGTTAACCACGGAAGCTGTACTTCCAGGGAAGAGGAAGATTTGAATGGAGGCCCAGGATGCAGGGAGAAAAGAGTGTTCAAAGAGATGAAAGAGTACAGAGGGCTGGATGCAGGGAAAAGTGGGAGCTAGCAAGAAAGAATCGGAGATGGCCAGAATGGATGATGCAGTGTGGGCTGTAGGGGTGGCAAAGAGGCTGAAAAGGAACCAGACCGTGGAGGCTGGTGAGTCAGTGCTTGGTTCTGTGGCCAACTGGTAGCCATGGAAGATACCAGAGTAGGAAAGTGACTTGCCTCAGGAAGGCCACAACTGATTGGTGAGTTTTTCATCCCTACGGCTACAACCTTCCAGGAAGCAGAAATATAGTCATGGATGCAGAATGAACATGGGAACAGGTTTCATCTAGAGCACTGAGTGGTAACAGCAGGGCAGAAGAGCGTATCTTTAGAAGGCGGAAAGCATGGGGATAGGATGACCTCTGGAGTCTGCCTTTAGCACATCCTCTGTCTTGAGGGAGCTCTGGATCATGCTCCCTAGGGCAGCAAAAATTGGTTGGATCCAGGTGAAAGTGGCCATTCATCCAAGAACATCAAATGATCTTGGCCAGGTGCAGTGGCTCATGCCTGTAATCCCAGCACTTTGGTAAGCTGAGGCAGGCAGGTTACTTGAGGACAGGACTTCAAGACCAGCCTGGCCAACATGGTGAAACCTCATCTCTACTAAAAATACAAGAAATTAGCCAAGCGTGGCGGCTCGCACCTGTAGTCCCAGCTACTCGGGAGGCTGAGGCACAAGAATTGCTTGAACCCAGCGGGTGAAGGTTGCAGTGAGCCGAGATCGCACCACTGCACTCCAGCCTAGGCAACATAACAAGACTGTCGCAAAAAACAACAAAAACCCTGCTGACTTGAGTAACACAAACTACCTAAGGTCCGGCTATTACCTGTCTCCCTAGATTCCATTAGCCCAGCCTCCTCCCTTCACAAACTGGTTCCTGTCATCATGGTCCCAGCTTGTCTTAGGGTGTCTCAAGCCTCTTCATCCACAGTGACCTACCAAACTGGGAATTTTGGAAGCGAGGTGTGGCTTCACTGTTCAAGGAGAATCTTCCTGTGTGCAAAGCTCTAGAACACTGGAGCCTTTGTGAGGAGGTGCCAATTAAAATGCCTTTCTCCTAGTAGGAGGGGGCCTCTGTTGCAGCTTTTGTTTCCAGTCGTTAGAACAAGAGGGCAGTGGGAGCAACTTGCCCTGATGACCCAGTGAGCAGTGCAAGCACTTACCTCCATGGGGGCGGGGCTTGGAAACAAATGATGTCATCATCGGCTCACTCATCTGGAGACCTGTAATATCGTCTGGTTGTGCTGCCTATCATCTGTGTGGCTTGGGGCATGTTACCTAACCTTTGTGAACTCCTTAGGCAGACTAAGAATAATACCAACCTAGAAAGCCTGTGGTGAAGACTAAGTGAACATGTATGAAAAGGCAAACATAATACCTATTCAATGTAGACTTTGAAGAGGGATTAGTTCCCCAGGCTTTCTGCACAGATGTACTGAAAGACAGTAACCAAATCATCAGACCTACAGATGGAAGAGATTTCAGAGGTCTGAATTCCCTTAAACACAACCCCAATTAGTGATTATCCCGTCCCTACTTAAGTTCTCTGAAAAAAAAAGGATTTCAGTTGCCAAAGTCTTTATCATTTAGCAAGAGCTCTGCTAAGATTATTATTATTATTTTTAGATGGAGTTTCACTCGTTGCCCTGGAGTGCATTGGCACGATCTCAGCTCACTGCAACCTCCGCCTCCCAGGTTCAAGTGATTCTCCTACCTCAGCCTCCCAAGTAGCTGGGATTACAGGCTCCCGCCACCATGCCCTGCTAATTTTTGTATTTTTAGTAGAGACAGGGTTTTGTCATGTTGGCCAGGCTGGTCTGGAACTTCTGACCTCAAGTGATGCACGTGCCTCAGCCTCCCAAAGTGCTGGGATTACAGGCACGAGCCACTGCACCTGGCTAAGATTTTCTTAAAAGCCTGTCTAGATCCTAAAGAACCAATCCCCTTATCTCCCTCCCTCAGTATGATGAAGAGGTTTATGAGCATCATTTGAAGACACATTCATATTGTGTTTCTTTCAAAGGGGTATAAGCTCCTAGAATAAGAAGAGGCACTGGGCCTTGGCCCAGCATGGCTGGGCTCCAGCTCCCAGGTCTGATTCAGTGTGATCTTTGTCATTTCCCTTTCTATGTCACAGTTTCCTCATCTGTAAAATGAAAGTTGCGCCTGATTTTTTTCATATTTTTCTCTTTTATGAATGTGCCAGTTTGTTTCCCACAGAATACTGACATCTTTATAAACTGTCAAGAAAGAGACATTATAAAGACAAATTTCAGGTATACTTTGAAAATAGGCTTCATTATATAACATATACTTCTTTCTGTCTGGATTTTACTATCCACTTAAAAACCTGCATTAATTACTAAGGAAAAGGCTAGAGGAGACTTCTATCTCCAGAATAATTTTGCAACAATTCCAAGATTTTCTGCACTTCTTTTTCTGTCCCTTAATTGGCCTCCTCCACATTTTCCAACTATGCAGGTATTGGCTCTACTCTCTTCGACTTTACATTGTTTTCGATGCTTTTGCAAGGAGACTCTGCCTTGAATGAACCCAAGATATGGTGCAATGTTGAGGAAGATCTCCAAGGTTACACATGCCGCAGGCCCAAAGGTATCATCAGGTGAAAGGGACGACCTTAGAGATGAAAGAAGTTCAAGGAATGGTGCTACATTAAATGACTTAGCATTAGAAAGCATCTCCTTTGCTTTTTCTTTCACCAACCCTGAAAGCCAAATAAGGCACTGGGCATTGAGGACTTCTTTTGAGCAGAAAGTTATTCTTCAAGAGTCTCTCTTAATCTGTCGCCTGGAGAACTCTGCACACTGTCCCAATTCCGTCTGAATTTTCCATCGGCTGCCAGGGTTCGTAGCAGAGGGCTCGGGTCTTCTCGTCCTCTCCTCAGGGCCTGGCAGCTGTCACTACCGTGGAGTCGGTCCAGTTCCCAGAGTCGGGGGCGGTGCCTTTCCCATTTCAGTTGCCAGGAGACTCATCCACGATCGTGCCAGAGGGGCAGCGAGTGGTCTCCTCGAACTGCGGGGGAGAAAGGAACCACTGTTGGCACGGGCCAGACTGAACGCCGGCTCCCACTGCCTACCTCCTGGGAGCTGCAGCCGCCGCCATCTTGCGCCCTATCACCAGCACCGCTGGGGCGCTTCGGGAAGAAGGGAATAGCGGTTCCGCGCGTGCGCACTCCGCAGCCACCGCCTCCCGCGAGGAGCGAGAGTCCCGCGGCCCCGCCCCGCCGCTCCGAAGCCGCCGCCGCCGCCGCACCCCGCAGGCCGGGGTATGTGCCCGCAGCCCGCGGCGACCCAGCCGGGAAAGAACTGCTGAGGGCGTCTCCGTAGTTCAGTTTTGGTTGGTTGGTTTGAGACAGAGTGTCTCTCTGTCGCCCAGGCTGGAATGCGGCGGCGCGGTCCCTGCCCCCTGCAGCGTCCGCCTCCCGGATTCAAGCGATTCTCCAGCGACTGGATAGCTGGGACTACAGGCGCGCGCCGCGACGCCTGGCTAATTTTTGTATTTTTAGTGGGGACGGTGTTTCACTATGTTGGTCACGCTGGTCTCGAACTCCTGACCTCGTGATCTGCCGCCTCGGCCTCCCAAAGTGCTGGGATTACAGGCGTGAGCCACCACGCCCGGCCCACCCCCACTGGGTTTTTAAGGAGATAACTACAAGGTCATTTTACGGTTCGTAGTGTGCTTCAGACCTCCCAACAACCTAACGGTGTATTAAAAACCTTTTTTGAGATAAAAATAGTGGAAGTACATGGTTTAAAAAAAGAAAATCAGATTGCACCAAAAGGTTTATGATGAAAAACAATAATATTCTGTCCCTTTGCCTCCAAGAGACTCCTTTTTAAAAACTTTTGGGCTGGGCGCGGTGGCTCACGCCTGTAATCCCAACATTTTGGAAGGGTGAGGCGGGCGGATGATCATCTGAGGTCAGGAGTTTGAGACCAGCCTGGCTAACATGGTGAAACCCCGTCTCTACCAAAAATACAAAAATTAGCCGGGCGTGGTGGTGGGTGCCTGTAGTCTCAGCTACTTGGGAGGCTGAGGCAGGAGAATCGTTTGAACCCGCGAGGCAGAGGTTGCAGTGAGCTGAGACAGCACCATTGCACTCCAGCCTAGGCAACAAGAGCAAAACTCTGTCTCAAAAAAAAAAACTTTTCTCCGTTCTGGCAGTTGTCTCCATTAGGTTTGATTTGGAACTTGCTTTCCAGCTACAAGGTTCTTAAGATCATACTTGCTTTTCCTGAGCTGCGTTATCTTCAGCTTCCATTATACAGGCTGATGAGGCTGAGTAGCAGGGCAGGGCCACTGGCGTACTGAGAAATGGATGGTCCCTGTCTTGGCATCCGAGGGTTATGTGGCGTGCCTCGCGCCAGGACCTCCTTGGCCATTCGGCTGTTCCCGAGCTAGAACCCGGCTTCTGAGCCCAGCACGCTCCAACAGCAGCCTGCGTGGTCCACGCCTCTGCTCCAGACTTGACCTTTCCCTTCGGCCTTCCTCCTACAGGTGTCTCCGCACTTGGAATCTCCAGGGGAAATCTGAGGGATGATCTAAACCCACAGGTGGAACAAGGGATGACATACACGGCGGCCACCACCATCTTCCCCAAGGACAGCCTGGCCATGGATGAAAAGGGCCGTTTCGTGGGCCTTACCTTCTGCTAGCGAGTATAGCGTAAAAGCTATGATACTCAAATACAGACTCTTACGCTCCACCCCGGAGGATCCCCTAGGTCTGGACAGGGCTTGGGAAGCTTAACAAGCTCCTCAGGCGATTCTGTTACAGCTGATCCAGGACCACCGTTTGAAAAAAGCTGTCCTTGGGATATTCCCTTATTTATTTATTTTTTCCATCTCTTCCTGCTATTTTGTTATCAGTTTTTAATACAGAGACGGAGTGTCACTATGATGCCCAGGCTGGTCCCAACCTCCTGGGCTCCAGAGATCCTCCTGCCTGGGCCTTCCAAAGTGCTGGGATTACAGGCATGAGCCACCACTCCTGCCGGGAAATTACTTTTAAAACAGATCTATTTGTATGAGATGTTCTCACAAAACTACTTAGAATAGCAAAAACAAAGAAAAAAGAATAAAAAAAGAAAAAAAAGAAGAATAGTGACAGTTCCCAAACCCCACTGTTGGGCAGAATTAAAATACTTTTTAAAGATAATTTTTTTTTTTTTTTTGAGATGGAGTCTCTGTTGCCTGAGCTGGGGTGCAGTGGTGCCATCTCAGCTCAGGGCAACCTCTGCCTCCTGGGTTCAGGCGATTCTCCTGCCTCAGCTTCCCGAGTAGCTGGGACAACGGGCATGCACACCGCCATGACCGGCTAAATTTTGTATGTTTAGTGGAGACGGGGTTTGCCATATTGGCCAGACTGGTCTGGAACTCTTGAGCCCGAGTGATCTGCCCTCCTCAGCCTCCCAAAGTGCTAGGACTACAGGCATGAGCCACCACACCCGGCCCAAACCTTATGCTTTAATGAAGACATGATATTTTGCCATTAAACCTAAAATATCATAGAACCATGGATTGAGGAACAGACATGAATTACCTTGAAATCATCTACTGCAGTGCCTGAGTGGCTTTTGCCTGTTCTCACAGCATGAATTCCCAGTTCTCACACAGAAAAAAAAAAAAAAAAATTATGAAAGATAATGTCAGCTAATAGGCCGGGCACAGTGGCTCACGCCTGTAATCCCAGTACTTTGGGAGGCCAAGTGGGGGCAGATTACCTGAGGTCAGGAGTTTGAGACCAGCCTGGCCAACATGGTGAAAACCATCTCTACTAAAAATACAAAAATTAGCCACTCTCCTGTAATCCCAGCTACTCGGGAGGCTAAGGCAGGAGAATTGCTTGAATCTGGAAGGCGAAGGTTGCAGTGATCACTGCATTCCAGCCTAGGCGACAGAGCAAAACTCCATCTCAAAAAAAAAAAAAAAGAGAATGTCAACTAATAAAAGTAGAACACAAGAGAGCTTAAGCCACCATTTGCAATTATAAGAAAAATTTCCATAGATCAGAAAAGTCTTAGAAGTCGTTAGATTCTGTTGTAATGGGATTATGTGGATTTTTATAGTAGATGTTTCCTGACTGTGGAAGCACTTAAGTACATCTTAAGAGAACAGTTCTAGTTTAAAAGAGTCTGCAGGCCGGGCGCAGTGGCTCAAGCCTGTAATCTCAGCACTTTGGGAGGACGAGGCGGGCGGATCACCTGAGGTTGGAGTTCGAGACCAGCCTGACCAACATGGAGAAACCCTGTCTCTACTAAAAATACAAAATTAGCTGGGTGTGGTGGTGCATGCCTGTAATCCCAGCTACTCAGGAGGCTGAGGCAGGAGAATTGCTTGAAGCCAGGAGGCGGAGGTTGTGGTAAGCCGACATCACACTATTGCACTCTAGCCTGGGCAACAAGAGTGAAACTCCGTCTCAAAAACAAAAAAGGGCTAGGCACAGTGGCTTATGCCTATAATCCCAGCACTTTGGGAGGCCGAGGCGGGTGGATCACCTGAGGTCAGCAGTGCAGTTCGAGACCAGCCTGGCCAAAATGATGAAACCCCGTCTCTACTAAAAATACAAAAATTAGCCGGGTGCGGTGGTGGACGCCTGTAATCTCAGCTACTTGGGAGACTGAGGTAGGAGAATTTATTGAACCCAGAAGTCAGAGGCTGCAGTGAGCCGAGATTGCACCACTGCACCCCAGCCTGGGCAACAGAGTGAGACTCTGTCTCAAAAAAAAAAAAGAAGTCTCACAGTCGGCCCCATCATGAGATGGGGTCTCCACACATCACCACTGTTGCCAGCAGAGGACCCTGAAATTCTAGGCCTTTGCAAGGAAAGAGCTGGTTACTGGAGACTGCTCTTTAAGCAGCTTCCCAAATGTGGCTGGATTCTGAGCTGACTAACTGTCGTATGATTTCAGGCCACAAAGGGTGGATAAATTCCAGTTTGTCTGGTACTGAGAAAAAAATAGGCCCTATATCTTAGACAGCCCTGATAAGGTGCCTCCATGGATATGAGTAATGGTCAGACCCAGGGGATGACCCAGGACTCAGAAAGCTGGACAATGGAAAGTCTGGGGCACTGTGACAAGGAAATTCTTCCCCTGAATTGCCTTTTCCTATTGAGATAAGATAGTACACAATAAAGCGCCAGGCTCAGAAGTGCTGCTGCCAATCCCAGCCAGAGCAGCCAGCACTCAGCCCTGAGCTGAAGCACATCAGTGCCTGGGGCTGTCCGCACCTGTGTGGTCTTCAGAAGGCCAGCTCTGGTGGGGGCAAGTCCTGACTCCCACCACTCACCAGCTGTGGGACTCCAATTCTTGCTCGTAAACAAAAGAAAGAAAGAAAAAAGTGTACTCCTCTTCTACCTGCTTTACTCTGTGGTGGCTCCAAAAACTAAAAACCATGCCGGGCATGGTGGCTCACGCCTGTAATCCCAGCACTTTGGGGGGCTGATGTGGGCGGATCACCTGAGGTGATCAAGACCAGCCTGGCCAACATGGTGAAACCCCGTCTCTACTAAAAATACAAAAATTAGCTGGGCATGGTGGCAGGTGCCTGTAATCCCAGCTACTCGGGAGGCTGAGGCAGGAGAATCACTTGAACCCAGGAGGTGGAGGTTGCAGTGAGCTGAGATCGCGCCATTGCACTCCAGCCTGGGCAACAAGAGTAAAACTCCATCGAAAACACACACACACAGAAAAAAAACTAAAAGCAAACCCTGAAAGGGCCTTTCCACTCCCAAATGCTATAAAGGTATCAGGTTATTATTACTTCCTCAGTATGAAGCAGTTAGTTTTGTAGATTCTCCCTCTTTTTTTTCTTTTTTAAGACACAGGGTCTGGCTATGTTGCCCAGCTGTTCTCAAACTCCTGGCTCAACGATCCTCCCAGCTTAGCTGGCCTAGTAGCTGGGACTACAGGCACGTGCCACCCAACCCAGGTGCACCCCCTGTTTTAGGTCTAGTTCCATATTTCTTTAAAAGTCATCAGGATGTCTTTTAGGTCCTGAGTACATTTTTATTATGAGATTGTGTAAGTAAAGTCCTTTGAACTCTGAGGAGACAGGATTGAGATACCTTAGATGCTCCACTGTCTCCTGAGTGAGCAGAGTGGCAGAGGCTGTTACCCTTTTAATAGCACCTTAACCGGGAAGTAGAACCCTGTAGGCAAGCAGTGACTCACAGACACTGTCACGAATGAGTCAGCGTCCCAGCCGGGCAGGGGCTGGCAGCCTCCTACTTCAAAGGGTGGGAAGCAAGGCCTAGGCTCAGTGCTGGATATTGGTCTTGTCACATTAGGGGCGGCAGCAAAGAGCCCACAGAGTGGAACGAAGCTGATGCCTTTGGATTGGTCTTCAAGGGGAGAGGACTGAGCTAACGGGCATGTGATACAGAGAAAGGCTGTAAGTGAGGGTAAGGGAGAGCTTTCATGTGGCCCTGTCTGAGCTGCAGTGGTTGCAGGAGTCATTATTCCCTGTTACTGGAGTAATTCCAACACAGCCTCACCGCACCTATAAAGATGTTTTGGGCCGGGCATGGTGGCTCACACCTGTAATCCCAGCACTTTGGGAGGCCAAAATGGGTGGATCATTTCGGGCTAGGAGTTTGAGACCAGCTTGGCCAAGATGATGAAACCCCATCTCTACTAAAAATACAAAAATTAGCCGAGTATCGTGGTGCACACCTGTAATCCCAACTACTTGGGAGGCTGAGGCAGGAGAATCGATTGAACCCAGGAGGCGGAGGCTGCAGTGAGCCAAGATGACACCACTGCACTCTACCATGGGAGACAGAGCAAAATTCCATCTCAAAAAAAAAAAAGATAGTTTGGGGAAGCTGTTACCATTGACCAGAGAGTTGGATCAGATGGCATATCAGGGCTTTTTCAATGTTAAAGATCTGAGCTATGGGGCTGATGTGGTGGCTCATGCCTGTAATCCCAGCACTTTGGGAGGCTGAGGCAGGCCGATCACGAGGTCAGGAGATCGAGACCATCCTAGCTACCACAGTGAAACCCCGTCTCTACCAAAAATACAAAAACAAATTAGCCAGGTATGGTGGTGGGTGCCTGTAATCCCAGCTACTTGGGAGGCTGAGGCAGGAGAATGGCGTGAACCTGGGAGGTGAAGCTTGCAGTGAGCCGAGATCACACCACTGCACTCCAGCCTCGGTGACAGAGCAAGACTCTGTCTCAAAAAAAAAAAAAAAAAAAAAAAAATCTGAGCTATTTTTGCCTCACAATGAACTTGCATTAACCCACCTTCTGCCTAGTACCCACAATCTGAGCTTTTTTTTTTTTTAATTTTTTAGAGAGAGAGGGTCTTGCTCTGTTGCCCAGGCTGGATTATAGTGGTGCAATCATAGCTCACTATAACCTCAAATTGCTGGGCTCAATTGATCCTCCTGCCTCAGTCTCCAAAGTAGCTAGGACTATACAGGTGCATTCCACAACACCTGGCTAACTTTTAATATATATATATTTTTAAATGGAGGCTCACTCTGTCACCCAGGCTGGAGTGCAGTGGCATAATCTCAGCTCACTGCAACTTCCACCTCCGGGGTTCAATCGATTCTCCTGCCTCAGCCTCCTAAGTAGTTGGGACTACAGATGCTCGCCACCACGCCTGGCTAATTTTTGTAGTTTTAGTAGAGACGGGATTTCACTACGTTGGCCAGGCTGGTCTCGAACTCCTGACCTCAGGTGATCCACCCACCTCAGCCTCCCAAAGTGCTGGGATTACAGGCGTGAGCCACCGTGCCTGGCAACTTTTAATTTTTTGTACAGATCGGGGTTTCACTATGTTGCTAAGCTGGTTTTGAATTCCTGGCCTTAAGGGCTCCTCCTGCCTTGGCCTCCCAAAGTGTTGGGATTACAGGCGTGAGCCATTGCACCTGGCCCTTTTGGAGCTTTAGCCTCCTCAGCTGCAAAATGGGATTATTAATATCTACCCTAGTTATCTCACAGGGTTGTAATAAGGATCAACAATGATAATAAAAGATTCCTGGTAAAATCATGCATGTTGTTCACACGTTTCTCTCAGTATCTGTGATCCACAGCTAGACAGGTGACCGGGTGAGTACCTGGACCGGCTGTCCCATGGGTCAGAGTAAAGATCCCATTTACTCATGGGGTTGGCATTAAATCACATTTCACTGGCCATCCCCCGAACATGGTTACTGCTTTGCCCTTTGGCTTCTCTGTCCCTCTGCCTTCAGTCCTCCCATCTTCCTTTCCCTTATGGTCATTGGACTGACTCTTTCTGATGGGTTACTATGGCCAAGGCACCCTGCTGGGGCCAGGGGAGCATGGGAATAACTCCCAGTGCTTGTCTGCAAGGGCATCTCAGCCCTGTAGGGAAAGCGCAGTGCCCAGGAGGAGAGGCCAGGAGGAGGTGGAGGCCAGACAGGGGAAGTGTTCACAAGAAGACATGGCTTCAAGGGCCTGGCTTTTAAGACCAGGTGATGATTCTCCAAGTAGAAAAGGCAGGGGGAAGGGTAAGAACAGAGTGCCTGGATGTTTGCTTGTCTGTTCCAGGCCTCACCCAGCTCCTTCCTTGGCACATTCTCTTGCCTGTTGAGCAATGTCCGCTGTGTGACAGGAGAGGAGTTCTGCTCAGGTCTCGCATGCAGCTTCTTTCTAAGCAAGAGAATTTGAAAATTAGAAGTTGTTGTTGGAAATGAAACCACCATTGCAAAACTCTAAGTGAGACAGTGAAAGAGACTTGACCTAACCAACTCCATCTTGCTTCTAATCTCCAAGCTGTCCTTGTTCATTCCTGGGCAAAGATGAACTCACTTTGAGATTAACTTGGTTTATACATTAAAACAAAGACGACAGCAGCCCTTTCCCAAAACAAACCTCCTACTTGCCTGGGAACCAGACTGTCTTTGTAGGACTAACAAATTAGCCAAGAGATTAGAAATCATGGTTCAGGAGTCATGGGGCTGGAGGCTACAAGATTCTGACCCTCCCTAAACTGCTCCTAAGGTCAGTGCTCGAGATATTTTGCAGATTCTGCCCTTGACGGGTCAGCTGGCACCAGCTGGATGGATGAACTGGCTCATCTGATCTTGTGGCCCCAACCCAGGAACTGACTCAGCGCAAGAGGACAGCGCCGAGTCCCTGTGATTTCATTCCTGACCAATCAGCACTCCCAGCTCACTGGCTTCCCCCAATCCTGACCAATCAGCACTCCCGGCTCACTGGCTTCCCTCACCCACCAAGTTGTCCTTAAAAACTCTGCTCCCCAAATGCTCGGGCAGACTGATTTGAGTAATAACACAACCTCGGTCTCCCGCACAGCTGGCTCTGCGTGGATTACTCTTTCTCTACTGCAATTCCCCTGTCTTGATAAATAGGCTCTGCCTAGGCAGCGGGCAAGGTGAAACAGTGCTGCCTGCTCACTGGGGCCATGCATATGACTGTGAGATAACGCAGTGATTTTCAACCCTGGTTGTACATCAGAATCACCTGTGGTTTGTTTTTGGTTTTGATTTAGTTCAGATTTCCTGGCCCCACTCTTCATGTATTCTGGTTCAATGGATCTGGGATGAGGCCCCCATACTCGGTATGATTTGCTTTCACAAATTTAGAGGGAGAAATAATGTCACAGAATCTTTGTTCTTCCAGTTCTGCACTCAGGAGGGCACATGTTTTATTGCAGGATGCCCAGAATCCCCTATTGAAACCTCCACCTACGCTGAGTTTTCTGAGAACCCTAAAGGCTTATTAAGTTCTAAAAAGTGAAGGAGCTGACCGGGCACAGTGGCTCACGCCTGTAATCCCAGCACTTTGAGAGGCTGAGGCAGGCGGATCACCTGAGGTCAGGAGTTCATGACCAGCCTGGCCAACATGGTGAAACCCCATCTCTACTAAAAATACAAAAATTAGCCGGACATGGTGGCAGGTGCTTGTAATCCCAGCTACTTGAGAGACTGAGGCAGGAGAATCGCTTGAACCTGGGAGGCGGAGGTTGCAGTGAGCCGAGATTGTGCCACTGCACTCCAGTCTGGGTGACAGAGCGAGACTCTTTCTCAAAAAAAAAAAAAAAAAAAAAAAAAGCAAAAGAGCTGCCATGGAATTAGTCTGAATTAGTCTGGCTTCCACTCCCAGAAGGGAGAGAATGGATGGTAAGCAGTTGCCTGTTTTTCTTTCCTGTGCCTCATTTTCCTTATCTGTGAAACGAGAAGAAAAGTATTTCCCACCTCATAAGATTGCGGTGAAGGCTGAAAGAGCACAGAGGCCATGACAGGACACAGTAAGTGCTCAGTTAATGACGGCTATTGCCATGAAGGCAGCAAGGCCTCCTGGTTAGAGGTGTGGGCTCCAGAGCTACACTGCCTGGGTTCGCAGACTGGCACAGACTGGCAGCCACTCTAATTGTGTAGCCTTCATGCCTCTATTTCCTTCTCTCCACAATGGGTATAATAATGACTTCCTCACAGAACTGTCATTAAGTGAATTAATAAGTGTAAGGCACGTTGATCAGTGCTGGGCAAGTAACACCAAATAACTATTAGCAGTTATGGTTACCTGTGCTATGACCTCTCACTGCCTCATGGTGTCACTGTCGGTCACTGGTCCTGCCCCGTCCTTAGCTTGTACCCTCCAGCTGCTCCTAGCAGCCTCGCAGGGCAGCTGTGAGCCTTCAAGCAGAGACCACCTCCCCCTACCTCCTGCTAATCCGGGCCAAGGAATCCCTACTTGGGCTCCTAAGTTCACCTATACAGCCCCCTCCTGGGACACCAGCTGGCTCTGGAATGCTGTGTCAGACCCCGTTCTAGCCTCACCAGCACAGCCAGCCAGGACCTCCACGCTCTTGCCCGCTCCTCCCCAGAGATCCACCCCAGGGTCTGCAGCTTTTCTTTGGCCACCTTGGAGCCTAAGGGTCTGAGAGCACCCCTTTCTCCAAACACTGAAGCGATTCGTCTAAAGGAAACGACCACAGTAAGTCCTGGGATCCCCAGTCCCCACTCTGTTCAGATGGCTGCCCTCTGTGCCTCCAAGTGACTTAGCTGGGAGATTTCCTTACCAGGCGTCAACATTACACTTCTGGTGATACCACTGCCTGGGATTCCAAAGCCATTTTTTTGCTTCCTTAGAGAAGCAGGGCGGGGAAAGCCCGCATGTCGAATCTCTGCTGGGAAGCATATTATGTATAACTTAAAAAAAACCCCAGGCATGATTCCAACATGCAGCCAAGGTAGAGAATCACTGCGGTAGGAAGACTGAGACCTAATGAATGGTTATTGAAACACCTGCACAAGCGGGAGGCTGTGCGTGGATTCCCTCGAGGCTGCCATCCCTCGGAACATTTTGATTCTAGAACACTGGCGCTAAGTCAGTGGTTAGAGATCAGCTGGCTCAGTGATTCTCCGGTTCAGCGGGCAGCAGAATCGCCGGTGTGGTCTGTTTCTCATAAGCTTCTCAGGTCTCAGCTCCTGATCGGTGACGCTGATTCCGTCGGATGGGGGTGGAGGAGTGGGAGGAATCCCAGATTGCAGTGAGATGCTGGTGAGGAACCCTGGGCAGGGAGGGTGTGGGCAAGGTGGGCGAAGGGCTGCCTGCACAGTCGTGCCTAGGCAGGGAGTTATGAGAAGCAAGGGCAGCGTCTCGGAGGGGCTCAGAGGTGAGAGAATTGTCCTCAGAAACTGGAAAACGTCGGCAGTTGTCAAAGTTAATTGCCAAATCTCTCTCCAAATCATATATCCCCTGTCTGACTATCAGGGCCTATTTTCAGATGGATGAAAATGTGTGTCCGAAGCAGGAATCCCCAGATCAGAACTCTCTGTGGGAGCGGAGGTGAACCCTTGGGAGTGGAAGCTGGGAAGACAATTGCTGCGGATGGTCGGTGAGGAAAGCCTTGGGCTCCGATGACCTCATGCCTCTTTTCTGTCCCCGGTGGCAGGACACTCCCTTCCCCTCTGCCCACCTCCACCCACAGGCATATCAGACAGATGACCACATGGGAGCACGGGAAAAGTGTTCCCCGTCGATAACACACAGTCTCACGTGCCGCCGCTGCTGCCGCCGCCGTCCGACCTCATCCCCCAAATGTCCCATGACGTCGGGCTGAGCAAGGCAGGGTGAGGTCACCCCAGAGCTCGTGCTCTTTTTCCCTGGAGACCCAGGAATTTTTGAAAAGTTGCATAAGAGCAAACGCCTGGTCATGCCTTGAATTCTTTGTGTGAAACCTTTAGCTCCGGCAGCCAAGCCTCATTTGTCCCCTAATTCACGGTGTGTGACTTTGTGTGTGACTTTGTTTTCTCAGCGGTGTTCACCAGGCGAGGGTAAACAATACTCTCTTATCTCCTCGGAGGGGTCAGCGAGGCAGCCTGATCAGCCGTGAGGCAGGGAGGAGCTGGATCAAACTAGGCTCCAAAGCCACCAGTTCCAGAGCCCACAGCTCAGAAGGGATCTTCCCCCACGGGGACAGTGCATTCCGGCAGAGTGGCCCTGAGGGGTCTCCTTACACCTCAAGTGGTTGTGAGTCCTTCAGAGTTAGTGATAAAGAGCCCAGAGCCTGAGATCATCAAAAACAGCCCTTTTCCCCCCACGATCGTGCTCTGCAGCCTCTGACCCTCCCCAGTCTTCTCAGGCCTCCTCCTTGACTAAATATTTGGGAAGTGAAACAATAGCGTCACTAAAGCGGTGGTGGGCAATTACTGGAAAATCACGTGATTGTCCGAATTGAACCAATTTGTCAAAGACCATTTTCCTTTCACTCATCACCTCCCCCACACCCCACGATAAGATAGGGTCCCTGGAGCACAATAATCCTTTCCTGAGATACAATTTAGAGGCTCCTGAGAAAAGAAACAAAAGTGAGGCTAATTTTGGCTTTTCTGAGACTAAAGGAAAAGCACACAGGCAGGCTCTGTCCTGCTCGAGGAAGCCAGGGTGGGCCTCCCTTCGTCCCCCCAGGGTATCTGCTGGGTCACCGGGGGATTTGGAGAACAATGCAAGGGCAGTGAGGGGGAGATGGGAACCAAGTCCTGGCCCTGGCCGTCCTGGCCGTGGCCGCGGTGACCGAAGCCTTGCCTAGGCTCTGAAGAGATCTCTACCACAACAGCCATGGCTTCAGACTTCAACATTCTTTTAACTGCAAATTTCTCACCACCCTTCCCAGCCGAATTATTTTTTATTTTTTTATTTTTATTTTTTTGAGACGGAGTCTCGCTCTTGTCGCTCAGGCTGGCGTGCAATGGCGCAACCTCGGCTCACTGCCACCTCTGCCTCCCACGTTCAAGCGATTCTCCTGCCAGTAGCTGGGATTACAGGTGCCCTCCACCACGCCTGGCTAAAAGTTTCCCCGTAAACCTTTCACCTACTGGCGTTTTGGAGTTTGATGAATATTTACTCATTCTTTCTGTGTGTGCTTAATAACTCTGCGTCAAGCCCAAAGAGGCAGGTATTATTATCTACAGATGGAACTACAGGCTGAAAGGTTGACACTCGTCCAGGTCACACAGTGTGATAATAGCAGAGGCTGCGTCATGGAAACAGAGGTCCTGTTTTCCTGGAAGAAAACGTTTTCACTCTGCTTTCCACCATGACTTAGCTGTTGGGAAGCAGCAGGCCTCACTTCTGGTGAACTCCACTGGGCATGGGGGCACACCTGTCCGAGGTGGCGCCTGCCCTCTCATCATCCCAGGAAGGAGAAGAGACAGTACGTTCTAGACAACACTTCCTCTCTCATGGGCCAGCTCTGTCTGTGCTTCGGGCCCTTCAGTCTCACTCCCGTGTCTCCCAAGCCCTTTCATATCTTGTCCGCTGGTTTTCCCTGCCCTTGTGTTCCAGCTCGAGCTGCCTCAGGCATCCCCAGCTGCACTCCTCCATCCAGAAAGTCAAAGAGGCAGGAGAGCTTTCACCAGAGGGTGGAGGAGGTGATGAGAAGGAAAAATGTTAGGCTTCCCGTTGTCCTGGGGGTCAGTGAGACAGCTGCAGGGATGCTCCAGCATTTCACTGTAGTGTGACAAAGTGGAAACTCCTGCTGGTTCATGCCAAGCATTTCACATCACAACACATGCATGCTTGTGGCTTTCTGTTGACAAAGGGGAGGCAGACTATTTTCATCCAAATCCACGATGTCATGTAGACTTCTTTTTAGCTTTGCTCAGTGCAGAAGCATTTCCGAAGCCCCGCGGTGGTTTCACTACCCCTTTGCAGTCTGCTCGCAATCCGTTTGCGGTCACAGACACTCTGCTTCTGGAAGCCATGCGTCTAGTAGATGGGTGGCAAGCGGAGTGTCCAGTTTAGCCACAGGTCATTGTATGGCCATGCTTTGCGGGTGCAGCGGATGCTTCTCTCTTGGGAAATGATAAACTCCACCCTGTGGAAGGTTATTTGGGCTGATGGAAAATCTAACAGACCGCTTGGCTAGAACAAGCAGGACAGTGAAACCCCTCAGTCAGGCCTGAGCCTTATATATTTTTTATATAAAAATATATATTTTTAT
>NC_045435.1:190328832-190329548 GCF_002776525.5 Piliocolobus tephrosceles | reverse complement strand
ATTTTTTGAGACAAGATCTTGCTCTGTCGCCCAGGCTGGGGTGCAGTGGCACTATCTCAGCTCATTGCAACCTTCGCTTCCCAGGCTCAAGTGATTCTCCTGCCTCAGCCTCCTGAGTAGCAGGCGTTTGCCACCACGCCCAGCTCATTTTTGTCTTTTTAGTAGAGACAGGTTTTTGCCATGTTGACCAGGCTGGTCTTGAACTCCTGACTGTGTGTATATATATAATATATATATTTTATATAATATATTATATTTTTATAATTTTTTATTTAAAAATTTTATTTTTAATTATAATTTTTTATTTTGATGTATTTTATATATTATATATATTATATTTTATATATTTTTTATATATTATGTATATTATATTATATTATATATATATAATTTTTAAAACAGAGTTTCGCTCTGTCACCCAGGCTGGACTGCAGTGGTGTGACCTTGGCTCACTGCAACCTCTGCCTCCTGGGTTCAACCAATTCTTGTGCCTCAGACTCCCGAGTAGCTGGGATTACAGGTGTGCATCATGACTAAATCCAGACTAAATCCACCACGACTACATTTTTGTATTTTTTAGTAGAGATGGGTTTTTGCCATGTCGGTCAGGCTGGTCTCGAACTCCTGACCTCAAGACATCCACCAGTCTTAGCCTCCCAAAGTACTGGGATTACAGGTGTGAGCCACTGTGCCTGGCCCCATTTTTTTCTTTCTTT
>NC_045435.1:190238462-190328732 GCF_002776525.5 Piliocolobus tephrosceles | reverse complement strand
GTCTGGCTCTGTCGCCCAGGCTGGAGTGCAGTGGCCGGATCTCAGCTCACTGCAAGCTCCGCCTCCCGGGTTTACGCCATTCTCCTGGCTCAGCCTCCCGAGTAGCTGGGACTACAGGCGCCCGCCACCTCACCCGGCTAGTTTTTTGTATTTTTTTTAGTAGAGACGGGGTTTCACTGTGTTAGCCAGGATGGTCTCGATCTCCGGACCTCGTGATCCGCCTGTCTCGGCCTCCCAAAGTGCTGGGATTACAGGGTTGAGCCACCGCGCCCGGCTTTTTTTTTTTTTTTAAGACAAGTTCTGGTTCTGTCGCCCAGACTGGAATGCAGTGACACCATCTGGGCTCACTGCAAACTCTGCCCCCCAGGCTCAAGCCATCCTCCCACCTCAGCCTCCTGCGCCACCACACCCAGCTAATTTTTGTGTTTTTTGTAGAGTCAGGGTTTCTCATGTTGCTCAGGCTGGTCTCGAACTTATGAGCTCAAGCCATTCACCTGCCTTGGCCTTCCAAAGTGCTGTGATTATAGGTGTGAGCTACCAAGCCTGGCCTTTACAGCCTTATTTTAACCTAAGCACCTCTAAACTATATCTCCAAATACAGTCACTCGAGTACAAGGTGTTATTAAGCTTCAACAACTGAGTTTTTGAGTACATGATTCAGCTCACAGCACGGCCTGGATCATCTTTCACGTAGTCTCTCTGCCTTCAGCCTTTCCTTCCTTGAAAGCAGCCTCCACAGAGCGATCGATGGGCCTATAGCACATTTGTGATTATGTGCATGCATCCTCTGCTGAAAGGCTTTCCACCTTCTACAGGGGACATTGTGAAGGTCAATTTTGTTTTGTTTTGTTTTTTGAGATGGAGTTTCACTCTTGTTGCCCAGGCTGGAGTGCAGTGGTGCAATCTCGGCTCACTGCAACATCTGCCTCCCAGGTTCAAGCGATTCTCCTGACTCAGCCTCCTGAGTAGCTGGGATTACAGACATGCACCACCACGCCTGGCTAATTTTGTATTTTTAGTAGAGATGGGGTTTCTCCATGTTGGTCAGACTGGTCTCGAACTCCCGACCTCAGTTGATCTGCCTGCCTCAGTCTCCCAAAGTGCTGGGATTACAGGCATGAGCCCCCGCGCTTGGCGTGATAGTCAATTTTATGTGTCAACTTGGCTAGGCTACAGTCCTATTATTCAATCAAACACAAAGCTAGGCATTGCGTGCAGGTGTTTTATAGATGTGATCAAAGTCCATAATCCGTTGACTTTAAGGGAGATTATCATAGATAATCTCAATGGGCTTGGTTCAATGAGACCTTGAAAGGCCTTCGGAGCAGAGCTGAGGATTCTCCGAATAAATTTCATCTGTAGGCAGTGCGGCATTTGGTAATGCCTAAGAAAGTCATACCCTGCTTTTTCTGGTCTGCGCTACAGACATCAGATTTGCCTACCCAGTCCCCACAATCACACAGGCCAATTCCTTGCAATAAAATTCTTAATATTTATCTCCTAGTCGTCTTTGTCTTGGTTATAGTCTGGCTAATACAGGCTTTGGTTCTGAAAGCGGTTCTAGAAGAATAGAATCTTAAAAATGAGTATTTTTATTTATTTATTTATATTTTAAGACAGGGCAAAACCCCATCTCTACTAAAAATACAAAGATTAGCCGGGTGTGGTGGCACTCGCCTGTAATCTCAGCTACTCGGGAGACTGAGGCAGAAGAGACACTTGAACCTGGGAGGCAGAGGCTGCAGTGAGCCGAGATCATACTGCACCGCATACACTGCACTCCAGCCTGGGTACAAAAAAAAAAAAAAAAAGAAAGAAAGAAAAAAGAAAGGTGGGGACAGAAAAGGATGAGTTCAGGGCTTCAAATTCCTAGCTCATGTTTTGCATAAATGATCTGAAAGCTTCTCTATCTGCCCTGAGAAAAACTCTTATCTTCTGTGGTTACAGGACTGAGATTTCTGAAAACAAAATCCAGGGTCTCATCCTCCAAGTAGCTAAATTCCAATGTAAATTCAATTCTCAATCCTGCAGGATCTTTTGTTCAAGCAAGGGCATTGACTGGGAAGGAATGGGATACTGATCATTGGAATTGGGATGTATGGGCAGATCCTGATGACGCTGGGATCATCAAACCCCTAAATTCTGCCAAGTCTTCTTTGCCAAAAGTAGCCTTTCCCGTCCGAACAGATTGGCCACACTCTGCTGAATAAACCGCATAGGCCCCTTCTAAGTTGCCTTGCAAGGTTCTGCTGATTCTCCTCAGGACCTACCCCTGCCATTCCTTAGTTTCTCAACCTATAACGAGACTCAAGTCCCAGCAGGACCCAAAGGGTAAGGTATAAAGTATGATCCATGAGGAGACATGTTATATTCCAAAAACCTGCATGATTTTTCCAATTTCTATAAATAGAAATCTGGGGGAATGTGTGTAGATGGATCTTGAAACTCTAGGATTGCCAGGTGTGATGGTGCCTTTAGTCCCAGAAGGTTGAGGCAGGAGGATTTCTCAAGCCTAGTTCACTTGAGGCCAGGAGTTCAAGACCAGCCTGGGAGACATAGTGAGATCCCCAGCTATACAAAAAACAAAACAAAAACCGAGCAGCTTTTCTAGCGACTCAGTTAGTGGACCCAAGTGAGAATATGTTGCCTCCAAAATCCAAAGAGATAAACTAGGTGTCGTGTCTCGTTTTTGGTTGCAGGAGGGGCCAGATACGACATTTTTTTTTTTTTTTTTTTTTTTTGAGACGGAGTCTCGCTCTGTTGCCCAGGCTGGAGTGCAGTGGTGTGATCTTGGCTCACTGCAAGCTCCGCCTCCCAGGTTCAAGTGATTCTCCTGCCTCAGCCTCCCAAGTAGCTGCGACTCAGGCACCCACAACCACACCTGGCTAATTTTTTTGTATTTTTAGTAGAGACAGGGTTTCACTATGTTAGCCAGGATGGTCTCAATCTTCTGAGCTTGTGATCTGCCCACCTTGGCCTCCCAAAGTGCTGGGATTACAGGGGTGAGCCACCGCGCCCGGCCTAGATGCAACGATTTATCTTTCAACTTAAAAGGGATATCTTGACACCATTGGATTCCCTATTTCTCATTGGGGAGTTTCCTGTGATCAGTTGGCTGAGAAAGAGAAAAGGGTCCTACATGATATAGATGTCGGGCACTAGGATTTCATCTGTGAATAGCCACTGTACTCCATCTTTGGCGTCATAGTGAGGCCACCATCTCTAAAAAGCAAAAACCAAAAACTAGAATCAAGGGGGAAGGAATGGAATATAAAGTTGAATCAGACAAAACTTATCAATATGGACCCACTAAAGAGAGATTCCAGATTCAATTTTTTCAACTGAGGGGTTAGAAAAGCCTTTAACAGTTTAGTTGGTTGGCTAAAACATGAACTCAAGGGTGGCCTACACCAAATAAAGTTAATGCCAGAACTGCTTCGATATACTGTAGAGGAAGATATCCAAAGACTTAGGGAGACTGGAATGTTAGAACAGATTTATCAAGTAAGACTTGCTGACCAGCTCTGGGAGGGTCAACTGCACATCACTTTCACCATGACAATGAGAAAAAAAAAATTGTGAAGGGATCCTCAGCATCCTTGAAGAGTTCTGTAGATACTCTTGTCTCTCTCTCTTTCTCTCTCTGTGTCTGTGTGTGTGTGTGTGTATATATATATATATATTAGCTGGGTTACATATATATTATATATATTATATATATATATATAAGCTGGGACTACAGGCGTGTGCCACTACATCCGGCTAAATTTTTGTATTTTTTGTAGAGATGGGGTTTCACTATGTTAGCCAGGATGGTCTCAATCTCCTTACTCTATATATATATAGAGAGAAAGACAGTAGAATCACCAAACAGGGGTCCCTAAAGCAATGGGGATGATGAGATCCTGGAGTGGCAGGAACCAAATGGCAGCACTTAATCACCAAAGAAAAGGTGAGCCTGGTTACCATAATGGACTGGTGAGCCAAAGCAATAATCAGAATAGACTGACTCACAGAGACCTGTGGCATTAACCAGTTGATCGTGGTCTCTGTCTTAGTACATTTTCTGTTGCTTACAATAGGACACCTGAAACTGGGTACTTTACAAAGAACTGAAATTTATTTCTTACTATTCTGGAGGCTGGGAAGTCCAGGGACATGACCTGACATCTGCTGAGGGCTTCCTTTCTGGTAGGAATTCTCTGCAGAGTCCTGAGGTGGTACAGAAAATCACAGGGCAAGAGAGCTGAGCACACTAACATGCTAGCTTAGGCCTCTCTTCCTCTTCTTATAAAGCCACCAGTTCCACTCCTAATATAACCCATGACTCTGTTAACCTAAGAATCCATTAATCCATGAATGAATTAATCCATTCATGAGCTCTCATGACCTCATCTTCTCTTAAAGGGCCCCCCCTCTCAATACTGCCATATTGGGGATTAAGTTTCAACATGAGTTTTGGAAGGGACATTCAAACCAGAGCAGTCCCTTTGGGGAAAACTGTGAGAAGGAACAGCAGTATAAAAGTTCAGTAGGGCCGGGCGCGGTGGCTCAAGCCTGTAATCCCAGCACTTTGAGAGGCGGAGACGGGCGGATCACGAGGTCAGGAGATCGAGACCATCCTGGCTAACACGGTGAAACCCTGTCTCTACTAAAAAATACAAAAAACTAGCTGGACGAGGTGGCGGCGCCTGTAGTCCCAGCTACTCGGGAGGCTGAGGCAGGAGAATGGCGTGAACCTGGGAGGTGGAGCTTGCAGTGAGCTGAGATCCGGCCACTGCACTCCAGCCTGGGCGACAGAGCGAGACTCTGTCTCAAAAAAAAAAAAAAAAAAAAAGTTCAGTAGTGTATCAGGGTCCTAACTGAAGGGGACCTGGACTCTACTTCATTCAAGGGATTCTGGGTCTACAAACAGGCCCAAGTCTGGGAATTGATGGAGAGGCCACGACTCTTTGTTTTGGTGATTTGAGATACACTCTGTTCACTTGACCTAGAACTCTTATACAGATCAAGTAGGAATATAGTAGACTGCCCACCTATTTCCTTTGTAGGGATACCATGACCAACTAGCCAACACCCTAGGCGTGGGCTGGGAGAGGAAAGCTGAGAAGGTAATGTAGCAGGAATAGGAGCCATTGGCATTTGGATCATTTCCTTATGCAACTTATGTCTGCAGGACCTGCTCAAGTCTGATCTTACGCATGTCGTTTCTATTTGGTAATGGAGTACGGTTGTACGTGATCAAATGTATGGATTGGTGGGTCGGACAACACCCAGTTCATGATGGGCAGTTAGGGTCACATGGTCAATTGGTGGCTCATAGTTAGGTGTTCAATCTTCTATTAAGGCTCAGTAGCAAGCCAAAAGCTGTTTCTCAGTAGGAGAATAGTTATCTGCAGAGGACGGCAGGATTTTGTTCCAAAATCCTAAGAATCTGTACTGTGATTCATGTATAAGGGCTTACCAAAGGCTCCAAACAGCATCCCTATCTGCTACTTCAAGCACCATTAGATCTACTAGATCACAGGGCTCAGGGGACAAAGTAGATTGCAAGGCAGTGTGGACCTGTTGTAATCTGCTTTTCCGGGCTGCACTCAAAACTAGCAGCTTGTACTGGGTGCAGTGGCTCATGACTGTGATCCCAACATTTTGGGAAGTTGAGGTAGGACGATCACTTAAGGCCAGGAGTTCAAGACCAGCCTGGGCAATATAGTGAGATCTCCAGCTATACAGAAAACAAAACAATAACAGTAAAAACCCTAGCAGCTTTTCTAGTGACTCAGTTAGTGGACCCAAGTGAGAAATATGTTGCCTCCAAAATACAAATAGATAAACTAGTTGTTACATCTCTTTTTTGGCTGCAGGAGGGGCCAGATGCAACAAGTTACCCTTCAACTTAGAAGGGATATCTTGACATCACTGGATCCCCTATGCCTCATTGGGAAGTTTCCTATGATCAGTTGGCTGAGAAAGATAAAATGATTCTACATGATATACAGGCCATCACCTGAAAGTGGAGAGCTGCAGAGTTACAGCTCATTTCTGGGATATTCCCAGATGGCAGAGCTTCAAGCAGAGCACCTTGGTTGTACATTTTGCCTGGAAAAAGAAATGGCTAGAGGCAAGTATCGATATTGATTCATGGGCTATCTTAGTTCAGGTTGCTGTAACAGAAATACCATAGGACAGCAGGCCTGAACAACAAATATTTATTTTTATTTATTTCCGTTTTTTTTGAGACAAGTTTTGCTCTTGTTGTGCAGGCTGGAGTGCAGTGGTACAATCTTGGCTCACCGCAACCTCCGTCTCCCGGGTTCAAGTGATTCTCCTGTCTCGGCCTCCTGAGTAGCTGGGATTACAGGTGCACACCATCCTGCCCAGCTAATTTTTGTCTTTCTATTAGAGATGGGGTTTCACCATGTTGGCCAGGCTGGTCTCAAACTGCCGACCTCAGGTGATCTGCCCGCCTCGGCCTCCCGAAGTGCTGGGATTACAGGTGTGAGCCACCACACACAGCCGAACAATTTACTTCTCACAGTTCTGGAGGCTGGAAAGTCCAAGATCCAGGTGCCGGCAGTTTTGGCACCTGGTGAATGCAGTCTCCTGGTTTGCACATGGCCATCTTTTTGCAGCTTCTCACATGGTGGGAGAGAGCAGAGAGGAAGCAGGGTCTCTGCGTCTCTTTTCCTAAGGAGTGCTGATCCTTTCCACGTGGGCTCCACCCTCACTGCTTCCTAATACCATCACATCGGGGGTTAGAATCTCAACGTATAAATGTTGGGGAGATACAAACATTTAATCCATAACATGGGCTATCACCAGTGGTTTGGCTGGATGTCCAGAGACTTGAGGGAACATAATTGGAAAGCTGGTGACAAGGAAGTCTGAAGAAGGAGTAAGCAGAGAGACCTCTCTGAATAGGCAAAAAAAAAAAAGCGAAGATATTTATGTTCCACTGAGTGTTCGCTAAATGGTAACTTCAGCAGAGAGAGAATTTAATACTAGGTGGATGAGATGGCCCACTTTATAGATACCAGCCAGCCTCTTTTCCCAGCCAGTTCTCTCATTGCCCACTAGGCTCATGAATAAAGTGGATATGGTGGCAGGGATGGAGGCTAAGTGTGGGTTCCGCAGCATGGGCTTCCACTCACCAAGGCTGACCTGGCTGCAGCCAGTGCTGAGTGCCCAGCCTGCTGGCAGTGGAGACCAACGCTGAGACCCTGAGAGGACCCCAGGGTTATCAGACAGCTACCTGGTGGCAAATTGATTACACTGAACCACTTCCATCATGGAAGGGCCAGTTATTCTTACCAGAATAGCTACTGACTCTGGATACAGGTTTGCCTTTCCTGTACACAATGCTTCTGCTACAATGACTCTCCATGGATTTACAGCACACCTCATCCACCATCATGACGTTTCACACAATACTTCTGATCACAGAACTCAATTCACAGCAATGGAAGTGTGGCAATGAGCCCCAGCTTATGGAACTCAGAGTCTTACCATGTTCCCCAGATCCTCAAGCAACTGGTTTGATAGCGTGGTAGAATGTTTTTGTTTCTTTTTAAATTACAGACAGGGCTTCACTATGTTGTCCAGGCTGGTCTCAAACTCCTGGGCTCAAAAGAGGAGTTACAGCTGGGAGCCACTGTACCCAGCCAGAATAGGCTTTTGAAGACTCAATTACAGTGCCAGCCAGGTGGCAACACCTCGTGGGCACTGTCCTCTAGGAGGCTGGATAGGCTCTAAATGAGTGTCTAATACATGCTATTGTTTCTTCCATAGCCAGAATTCACGAGTCCAGGATTCAAGGGGTGGAAATGGGAGTGACCCCACTCACCGTTGCCCGTAATGATCCACTAGCAAAATGTCTGTCTGCTTTCCTTGTGACCTTAGGTTCTGCTGGTCTAGAGTCTTAGACTTAAAAGGAGGAATGCTTCCACCAGGAAACACAGCAATGATTCCGCCGAATTGGAATTAAGACTGAACCTCAACCACTTGAGGCTCCTCGTGCCTCTGTATGAACAGGCAAAAAGGGGATTTACTTTCCTAAGCAAAGAATACGGACATTTCTAAAAAGTTTGTTTAGAAGGGCACATTTTCTAGCAGTCCTTCTTATAAGAAACAGAAGGAAGAAATAAGCATATATGTGGGATGAGCTCCTCCCGACGTTCCAAGATAAGTATTTGCGGAATGTGGTGGTCTTTTTATGTGTTAACTGGGTTAGGCTACTTTCCCCAACTATTACTCAAACACGAATCTAGATGTTGCTGTGAAGGTACCGTATTTTACAGATGTGACTAAAGCCCATAATCATTGACTTTAGGTAAGAACAGTTATCCTAAATCATCAGATAATTCAAATAGGCTAAGGGTTTTTTGTTTTTGTTTTTCTTTTCAGATAGAGTTTCACTCTGTCACCCAGGCTGGAGTACAGTAGCACAATCACAGCTCACTGCAGCCTCCACCTCTCGGGCCCAGGTGATCCCCTGCCTCAGGCTCCCCAGTGGCTGGGACTACTGGTGCATGCCATGCCAGGCTAATTTTTTTTTTTTTTTTTTTTTTTTTTTGAGACGGAGTCTCGCTCTGTTGCCCAGGCTGGAGTGCAGTGGTGTGATCTCGGCTCACCGCAAGCTCCACCTCCCGGGTTCACGCCATTCTCCTGCCTCAGCCTCCCAAGTAGCTGGGACTACAAGGGCCCGCCACTGCGCCCAGCTAACTTTTTGCATGTTTTTAGTAGAGACGGGGTTTCGCCTTGTTAGCCAGGATGGTCTCGATCTCCTGACCTCGTGATCCGACCGCCTCAGCCTCCCAAAGTGCTGGGATTACAGGCGTGAGCCACCGGGTGAAAGATCTTAAGAGCAGGGCTGAGGTTTCCCTGAGGAAAGAGAAATTCCACCTGAGAGCTTGCCTGTCCTTCCTGCTGGCCTGCCCTGGGGCTTTCAGACTTTCCTAGCCACCCCCCACCATTGCATAAGCCAATTTCTTGCACGGAATCCCTTCATATATCAGCATACATATCCTACTTGCTCTGTTTCTGTAGTTGAACCATGGCTGGTGCAAACATAAAAACCTTTCTCTTTAAAGCCTCTCCCATTTCATACTTTCTCATCCACGGTAGGAACCCAAGAATGAGGCAGGAACATGTGGGCATAATTTCCCCAAGTTAATGGAAAAGCACATTGTGACGAAGACCTAGGGCTGAGAAGGCAGAGGGACCTCTGTTCTACCAAGGGGAAGATTAAAGCTGTGTTGACAAAAGGAATGTGAAGTATGTATGCATCCCCTTTGAAAGTTAACTAATCCTTGAGGTGCAAGATGGGTCGAATTTTTTTCCTAACATATTTGGGGGAGAGCAAACTGCACTCTGAAATGGGAGTCCCTTTTATCCTGAATGTCCTTTTTGTCCACTCTTGGGTCTCAGAGCTACCTGTTCTCTGTACCCAGTGGCAGGAAGTGAGGACAGCAGAAAGAGATGCTGGAGGCTGCACAATTTGTAGGGACAAGAGAGAAATGGGGCCAGGATATTTCTGATAAGAGTGTTGGTGACAGAAAAATGGGGTTGGGAGATGCAGGGACCCCACTAGGGCTACAGAAGAAAGGGGGACTATAAGAAGGGAGAAAGGCCAGCGTTAGAAAAGGAAGGGACAGCCACACGGTTGTAGGGCAGCTCAGTGAGGTCCAGACTTCTGCTCAGGGCAAAAGGATAAAGTCTCAGACAAGGGACACAATGCCACACTTTCTGTACTTCCAACTCTGTAGGGTTCACGGCCATCATTGGAGCTTGGAGCACATATCTGCTTACTCTTGTTCAGGTGCTGAAGTCTAAAACAGGAAAGGACTTTTCACAAGATGGCACTCAAGGTGAAGAAGGAAGCTCCTGCCCCTCCTCAAGCCAAAGCCAAAGTGAAGGCTTTGAGGGCCAAGAAGGCAGTGCTGAGAGGTGTCCACAGGACAAAGCCTCCCACGCACCTGCCCATTCTCCAGAGACCATGTCATCCACCTCTGGTGGCCCAAGACACTTCGACTCCAGAGGTCGCCAGAATATCCTTGGAAGAGTGCCCCAAGAAGAAACAAGCTTGACCACTATGCCAGCCTCAGGTTTCCACTGACCCTGAGGTGATTGCGGGGCTAAGGTCTCTGGAGAATGGGCAGGTGCGTGGGAGGCTTTGTGGTTCTCCTCCAGGAACAAAGAGTATAAAGGGGCCACTGGTGGCCGGGCACAGTGGCTCATGCCTGTAATCCCAGCACTTTGGGAGGCCGAGGAGAGGGGAATCACTTGAGGTCACGAGTTCAAGACCAGCCTGGCCAATATGGTGAAACTCTGTCTTTACTAAAAATACAAAACTAGCCGGGCGTGGTGGCGGGCACCTGTAGTCCCAGTTACACAGGAGGCTGAGGCAGGAGAATCACTTGAATCTGGGAGGCAGAGGTTGCAGTGAGCTAAGATCGTGCCATAGCACCCCAGCCTGGCAACAGAGCGAGACTCCATCTCCAAAAAAAAAGAAAAGGTGAGGGGCATTGATGCTGCTGGAGAAGCAGCCATGAAGACAGAAGGCAACACACTTGTGTACACTGTGGATTGTTAAAGCCAACAAGAACCAGATGGAACAGGCTGTGAAGGAGCCAAGGCCAACACTGAGTCGACCTGATGGAGAGAAGAAGACATGTGTCCACTGGCTCCTAATGACCATGCTTTGGAAGTTGCCAACAAAATTGGGATCATCTCATCTGAGTCTGGCTGGCTAATTCTAAAGATATGTATGTATCTTTTCACCAGAAAAAAATACAAATAAAATAAAATAGAAAAGGGAAAACCCCCTTCTCCAAGATCAGGGGATTAGAAACACCTTCTCTGAGGTTGCCAAGGGTGCAGGGAAGTGCACAAAAGAAAAGTGTCCTTTGCAAAGCGATCCAGAGAGCGGACAGAAAATGGAAGTTACAAGGTGACAGATTTCAGCTCTGCCAAGAAACACCTTTGTTTTTTTTTGTTTGTTTGTTTTTTTGTTTTTGAGACGGAGTCTCTCTCTGTCGCCCAGGCTGGAGTGCAGTGGCGTGATCTTGGCTCACTGCAAGCTCCGCCTCTCGGATTCAAGCGATTCTCCTGCCTCAGCCTCCTGAGTAGCTGGGACTACAGGCGCCGCCACCACGCCTGGCTAATTTTTTTGCATTTTTAGTAGAGACGGGGTTTCACCGTGTTAGCCAGGATGGTCTCGATCTCCTGACCTCGTGATCCGCCCGTCTCGGCCTCCCAAAGTGCTGGGATTACAGGCTTGAGCCACTGTGTCTGACCAAGAAACACCTTTTAAATGCTCATGACAAATAAAGAGAAATGGGCTACCTTGGGAGGGAGGGAGTTTCTTGTCCCCATAGGTGTTAGTTGACACAGGGTGACCACCTCGCAAGGGTGGCCTGGGAAGGATTCAAGCAGTGGCCTCTAAGGCCCTAGTCAACAATATACTTTTCTATTTATTGAAAGACTTCGATATGGAGATAACTTTAAGAATATTTGGCACTAGGACTATAAAATATGCTATTATAAGCTCAGAATTAAAACTCATCATAGGCAGGCAGAGCTGGACAGGATTTTTTTTTTTTTTTTTTAGAACGAGGTCTCGCTATATTGCCCAGGCAGGTCTTGAACTCCTGGGCTCAAGCTATCCTCCCGCCTCCGCCTCCCTAAGAGCTGTGATTACAGGTGTGAGCCACCGCACCCGGCCAGGACAGGATCTTCAAAATAATCTTGTCTAATGTCCCTCTTACCCTCCCCTCCAATTTCATATAAGTGAGAAAATACCCAGAAAGAAACGACTAACTCCAGATGACACAGCTGAAAAGTAGATGTGGGTTAGAACCTGGAACTGGTGACCATGTTCCGTCCATTTCTTAACATGTTCTTTTCGAGTGTCTTTATCAAAGCTGCCCAGCAATATCTGGAAACTCACCAGGAAAAAAATAATGGAAACAATTAAACCTTGACAAATGACAGCTTCTTCAGATATGGTTTAAACACAAAGAACTATAAGGAACTCAACTGCTCAAACTCCTTGATAACATCAAGGAAAAGGAGTCATTTCACATAAATCTCAGAGATGATGTCATCAAAACATACAAGTAGCTAGTGGAAGTTACAACTCATCCTGAAGGAAATGATTCTTATAAATAGTTTTGATCTGGAGATACCATTTGGCGTCTTAGAACCGTAGACTCTTGAAATGGGAAGGCCTACTGCAGAGGCTATCGGATCCGGGGCGTGCTGGCCGCGCGGCGTCAGCAGGGTCAATGCCACTCTCCACTTGGCTTCTATCAGACTTTGATAAGATAAACATGCTTACTGTGAAACTTCAAATAGTACAGAGAAGTATAAAAAAGACTTATCAGAAATCTCACTGCCCAGAGTTAACCACTGCGAGCATTTTGATGACTGTCATTCTGTTTTCTCCAGGCACATGTTTACACTCACACATCCATATTTTGGCAAAATTGGGACCAGAGTACAAATGCAGTTTGTCATATTCTTCTTTACACTAAACTATTTATTTATTTATTTTTGAGACAGAGTTTCGCTCTTGTTGCTCAGGCTGGAGTGCAGTGGCACAATCTTGGCTCACTGCAACCTCCGCCTCCTGGGTTCAAGCGATTCTCCTGACTCAGTCTCCTGAGCAGCTGGGATTACAGGTGTGCGCCACCACACCCAGCTAATTTTTGTACTTTTAGTAGAGATGGGGTTTCACCATGTTGGCCATGCTGGTCTCGAACTCCTGACCTCAAGTGATCCACCTGCCTTGGCCTCCCAAAGTGTGGGATTACAAGCATGAGCCACTGCACTTGGCCCTACACTAAATCATTTATATAGCTTCACAATTTCATTTTAATGGCTGCATAGTAGACCACTGTATGAAGAGAACTTCATATAGTCAACCACACTCTGATTGATTGATCCATTAGATGTTCTCAGTTTTTTACTAACTTGGAGGGTTAGTTCCTGCTTTAAGGAAAGAGCTCATCTTGGCCACCCTTGGGAATGTGAATTGACTTTGGAAACTAAAAGCACTTTGCTTCCTCCAAAGTAGTAAGTGTTTGGGGGTGATTGTGGGGCTAAGATCTCTGGAGGATGGGCAGGTGGGCGGGAGGCTTTGTGGTTCTCCCCTAGGATAAAAGAGTATAAAGGGGCCATTGGTGCTGCTGGAGAAGCTGCCATACTCCAGGGGAAGGCCTTAAGGATACGTCAGTGCCTGGAACCCATCCTGACCCTGGCTGACTTCCAGGTCGGCTTGCAAATCTGCCCTGGCTAACCTACCTCTGGAAAGAGCCAGAATTGAGGACTGGACCAGCTCCTGGTCCAAGGTCCAGCTTACCCAGGCCAGTTGCTGCTCTGCAAGCAGAACTCCACTTGTGCTTCCAGCAAGAGGCATGGCTGCCTCATACTCACTAATGAAGGCCAAAGCTTTACCCACTTCTGGGCTTTGGCAGATTACCAAGCCAACTGCTAGTCCGTCATCAACCCTTCCTCTCCACGTATAGTGAGACACAACACCATCAATGAATTCCCCTGGGGCTGTGTAACTTGGAGACTGAGGGGCTCTGGCACCCAAATTCTGGGGACACCCTGGGATACCAAAGTACCAACACCAATACCTCCAGCTGAGGTACTGGGGTATTGAGGGGAGGTGACAATGCCACAGTGAATACCTTTTTGACGTATGTCTTTACATATGGATCCAATTATCTCCTTCATATAAACTCCTTTAAGCGGCTTTGCTGCGTCGGTGGGAAAATGCGGAACAAATCTTGCCGCAATGCTGGCTGGTGCCTGGGAAGGGCCAGCTGGCCCACTGCTGAGAACCTTCACGGGGCAGCAACTTGTGACAGATGTAGCCACTGTTCAGTCTGGCCTTGTAGGTTCAGCACCCCACAGTCAATGGGACTTCCAAAGCTGACCCGCTCAGAGGAGACTGGAGGGGACAGAGCAGAATGCCCAGGGGGAGTTTATAATGAAATGTATAAATGCCGGGGGAAGCCGGAGTTTGAGTCAGCCTGACCAGCCTGCTCTCTGTTGTTATGGAAATCAGCATGGGAAGCCAAAATCACAATCAGAAGGCTAATGGTAAGCCTAGAATCCAGGAAGGGGAGTTAGTTTGGTGACCTGAATGATGGCTGGATGCATCGTTCATCCCGCCACTAGGGTAATATACACCCTTCAGGCGACAGTGGCGGCAAAGGAAAGTCAGGTGAGTTGTAAGTCAGAAACTGCTCTGTGGCTAAAGTGAACCCTTAGCCATTCTCCTGCAGAGTCCTTCTTCTATCTGGCAATACTGTGCGCTTGGGGACTCCCAGCTTTTCTTGCAGATAGAGAGGGTAAAAAAATCACACCATAGGCTGGGCACGGTGGCTCACACCTGTAATCCCAACACTTTGGGAGGCTGAGGTGGGTGGATCATGAGGTCAAGAGATCGAGACCATCCTGGCCAACATGGTAAAACCCCATCTCTGCTAAAAATAAAAAATAAAATAAAAGCCAGGTGTGATGGCAGGCGACTGTAGTCCCAGCTACTCGGGAGGCTGAGGCAGGAGAATCACTTGAACTCGGGAGGCGGAGGTTGCAGTGAGCCAAGTTTGCGCCACTGCACTCCAGCCTGGGCAACAGAGCAAGACTCTGTCTCAAAAAGAAAAAACAAAAAATCACACCATAGGGCCCTGTTTTTTTAAAAAAAGCCCATCCATATCTCACCTATTTTTTTTTTTTTTTTTTTGAGACAGAGTCTCACTGTGTCGCCCAGGCTGGAGTGCTGTCGCATAATCTTGGCTCACTGCAAGCTCCGCCTCCCAGGTTCAAACTATTCTCCTGCCTCAGCCTCCTAAGTAGCTGGAATTACAGGCACCTGCCACCATGCCCGGCTAAATTTTTGTATTTATAGTGGAGACGGGGTTTCGCCGTGTTACCCAGGATGGTCTCGATCTCCTGACCTGGTGATCCGCGAGCCACTGCGCCCGGCCCATATCTACTTTTCTTATTCATTTATTCATTTATTCACTCAACTAATGATGGTTGAGTTCTGTGCAGGTCCTGGGGAGACAGAAGTGAGTAAAATAGAAGTAAAATAGATACAATTCCTGCTGTCGTGGAGTTCATATTCTGGTGGGAGAGAAAGACAGTAGACATGTAATTAAATGAATACACAATGATTGTGTATTTATTTGATTACACCATTCATTAAATAGGACAATTTCGAACTGTAAAAAGCTATATGCGGCTGGGCGCAGTGGCTCACCCCTGTAATCCTAGCACTTTGAGAGGCTGAGGTGGGTGGATCATGAGGTCAGGGGTTCAAGACCAGCCTGGCCAACAACGTGAAACCCCGTCTCCACTAAAAATACAAAAATTAGCTGGGCGTGGTGGTGGTGGGCGCCTGTAATCCCAGCTACTTGGGAGGCCGAGGCAGGAGAATCACCTGAACCTGTGGGTGGAGGTTGCAGTGAGCCAAGATCATGCCACTGTACTCCAGCCTGGGCAACAGAGTGAGACTGTCACAAAAACAAACAAACAAAAAAAGTCAGGAGCAAGTCAAGAGCAACATGGATAAAATCCTAGGCTAATGTCACCGAAAATCTAACTGTAGTACCATAGGTCTCAGCTGTGTGATTTCCCTCCTGCGTCTCACCATGAACTGAGATTTGCTGGAAACGCCCAGGATGTTTAGGTGTGGTGCCCCCTGAAATGTTTCTTCCTTCAGGAGGGTGGGAAAGAACATAAATTTCATTGTCTTCTCAGCCAAAAAAGAAAAAAAAAAAAAAAAATCCCCTATGGCCTGATGCAATTAAAAAAAAAAAAAAAATCCATGTGGTGTACCGCCCCAGGATCTCAGAGATTAGATGTAGAAACCCAGGTCATGTCCCAGAAGGGAAGAGTAAGGGAGGAAGAACTCTTTTCAGGGATTGATAGGGTGAATGACTGGAAGTTTCTACAATGGGAAAAAAAAAAAAAAAAGGCTGGGTTATCATTCCTGTCATTGCTATTATTGTTGCTGTTATCAAAAACATGTAAATAGTCCTCTTCAATGATTGTCCCTCTTAAACAATAAAGGTGATAACAGAGACTTCTTCGGGCATTTGCAGACCCAAAGAGAATATTGTTATTCACCAGCAGCTTTGCTTCAAGGGATCCAGCAGTGACTGTGGGATCCAGAAGATTCCAGGGGAAGGTCTAGGTGTGTTGTTTGAGTGACTGAAGAGGGTCAGAGGGACCTTTAGAGAAATGGTTCTGGCAGAGTGGGAAAGGCACTTTCAAGGGGAGAAGGGGCCATGTGAGCAGTTCAGGTGGTACACAGTGAGGAGACATGGTGAGGGAAGAGAGGAGAGGCCAGAGGAGAGGCGCGGTGGCATTAGACACCTATGTCAGGGCAGGATGGGAGGAGGGGTGGGAAAGAGGGGGCTGCAAGACGTCTCTGAAAAGAAGACCTGAGTGATGGGTGGGAAATGGGGCCACCTGGACAGTGACACAACATCTGTGTTAACCAGGGCTGTTGGCACCAGCCGCAGCCTGTCCTCCCCACTCCCAGTCTCGGTTTTGGACACAACAAAAACGTATTTATTTTTCTTTCATTTCCAGGTAGGATGTGGGGGGAGCTGGTGGGGGCAGCACTCCAACACAGCTGTCTTCCAAACTGGGCATCCTGGCTGTGCCCATGTGTGTCTTCACCATCTTGGAATCCTTTGCTTCCAGTCAGATGGACAGAAGAGAAAGCAAAACTTTTCCTTCACCATCATGAACCGGAAGTGAGCTGTAACTTCCGTTTGCTTCTGTTGGTAAAAATTCATCACACGGCCATTGCTTGGGAGCGCAGGAGGGGCCCTGCAGCCCAGGCCTTGTGTGGCCATTCAGCACTGGCTCATCAGCAGGGAGCTGTTCATTGTAGGAGTCGGGAGGTGTTAGTCTCTGTGATAGAAGGGAGTTCCCTTGGGTGCCTTCTCACTCCAATTCACACCATGCTGTTCTGTCCGGAGAGTCCCTGGCTAGGCTTAGGGTTTGGAGGACACCAGGGACAACTGAGGCTCTGGCAGTCCCCCCTTGTAGATGGCAAAACCCTGTACTGCAGGCGCCTTGTTGTTTATTGGGGTCAGTGTGCCCTTTCATACTCCTTCCAGCATGAAGATTTGAGGGTGAATGCTCGGGGCTCTGGATTCTTACCCTCTCTCCCACTACCTTACCCTCCGACCCCACGGGAGTCTCTTCTTCCTGGGCCTTGGCTTCCCCAGCTACACAGGGATGGGCTGGCCTGCATGACCTTTAATGTTTTTCCGGGCGCGAGAGTCTATGTCCCCTTACGGACAAGCTTGAACCACCTCATTTCTGCATCTCCTGAGCTCTTGGAAAGAAGTGAGGCCTGGAAGACCTTCTGGGGTTACTGCTGTGAGCTTCGGCCCTACCTGATCCTACCTAAAATTGCATCAACAAAATCGAGACTTCTTCAGCTCGTCAGCTGCTGGCAGCCATTCAAAGAGTGCATGATCACACGTATGTTTATTGCAGCACTATTCACAATAGCAAAGACTTGGAATCAACGCAAATGTCCATCAGTGACAGACTGGATTAAGAAAATGTGGCACATATACACCATGGAATACTATGCAGCCATAAAAAAGGATGAGTTCGTGTCCTTTGTAGGGACACGGATGCAGCTGGAAACCATCATTCTCAGCAAACTATCGCAAGAACAGAAAACCAAACACCGCATGTTCTCACTCATAGGTGGGAATTGAACAATGAGATCACTTGGACACAGGAAGGGGAACATCACACACCGGGGCCTATTGTGGAGAGGGGGGAGGGGGGAGGGATAGCATTAGGAAATATACCTAATGTAAATGACGAGTTAATGGGTGCAGCACACCAACATGGCACATGTATACATATGTAACAAACCTGCACGTTGTGCACATGTACCCTAGAACTTAAAGTATAATAATAATAATAATAATAATAATAATAATAATAAGTGCATGAGCTGAATGGGTAGAGGGAGAGACCCAGTGGCCTGTGCCAGGGCTCAGATTTCAAGACAGCCGTGTTCCCGCCTCTGTGAGATCCAGGTGTGAGCAAGGCCTGGACATCCACAGGTGTGAGACCAAGTTACATCAGTCAGGGTACCAGCAGGCAACAGATGCACACCCAGAAGTGTTTGGGGAGGGGGAAAACAAGCTTGAAGTAGGGACTGCTCACAAACGTGTAGCCGGAGGTAAGGAACCAACAAAGAATGGTGAGTTACCCAGGGCTGGGGGCCAGGCCTGAAGGGGCGAAGGAGGAAATGGTGTGAGCAGACTCATGGGAGACCGACCTTCCCACAGAAGCCAGAGCCATAGAAAAACGTAACAGCAGAAAAGCAGGGCTGAGCCAGCGCAGACTGGGCGGGGGGAGGGGGGGAATGGAGCAGGGAAGAAATGTGTCAACCTCCAGTCTCTTGCCAGCGCCTCCCATTGGCCAAACCCAACAGGAAGCCAGGGGAACAGGGGCCCTGGTGATGCAGTTATAGAAAACACAAAGGGCAGGAGAGGCAGTGGACAGGCGAGGCACATGGAGAATAACCAGCTCAGGAGTCTGGTTCATCCCATGACAGGGGGAGTCTGAATGGCCTGGACCCAGTGGTATACTGGCAGTGAAATTCCCCGCTAGGTTGATGAGAACAGCAGTGATAACGAAGGTGACCCTATCTTAGATTTATATAACTGTTCTGTCCTCCAACAATATCTTGTTACCTAGAGCATCTTTCAGGACATCTGAAGGAGCCTGGTGGAATTCTCTGAATCTTGCCTCTGAGATTTCTTTCAGATACAAATTTAGACCCTGCTCTGACTTTTTCCCGAGTGGTGACACTAGCTGCTCTGTCAGTCCCCAGAGAGTTGAAGAGGGGGATAAATTTAGACCACAGAGTTATTGTGCCTCAGCCAATATTTTAAATACTTGATTTTTAACATGACCCTGGCCTCCATGCCCTGCGTAACCATGCATTCCCGGTCGTGTATTTGACCAGCCTCTAGGTCTCTCACCCCCACACCCATGTGTACGTCCCCGCCACCGCCAGCTATGAATAGTTAGTGTGGACAAAGAGACCGGGTGTTGGGCTGCAGTCAGCTCCTACTCCATCAGATACCATCACTGTCAAAACAAAGTCAGCTATGTGGAAACCCTCGCCATGCCTCCTGCCTCTTTTTGGAATGCACTGTTCTGACTGCAAGTACAAAGCAGCAATTCAGAAGCATGAGATGGTGCAGAAAACAAGTCACAAAACCACGAAAACGAATATGATATGGCATGAAATTCAGGACTGTCGACAGAGATAGAATGGAGCCAGGAGAAGAGGATGCTTCAAGATTAACACACATGAGAGATGAGGCCAATAAACCAGGCCTTGGGTATTTTTTGATTTCTCTGCATACTTGAGTTCACTATAGTTATTACTGTTAATAGATCATTTTACTCTAGCACTTTTCAAATGTTTTCGTGCATTAGCTATGCATTTTAGTACTTAAATAAGATACAGATTTTTTTTTTCCTTTCTGAGATGGAGTCTTGCTCTGTCGCCCAGGCTGGAGTGCAATGGTGCGATCTCGGCTCACTGCAACCTCCCCCTCCCGGGTTCAAGCAATTCTCCCGCTTCAGCCTCCCCAGTAGCTGGGACTACAGGCGCCCACCATCATGCCCAGCTAATTTTTGTATTTTTGTAGAGATGGAGTTTCACCATATTGGTCAGGCTGGTCTCGAACTCCTGACCTCAGGTGATCCGTCCACCTTGGCTTCCCCAAGTTCTGTGATTACTGGTGTGAGCTACAGCGCCCCGCCAAGATTTTTTTCACTCTGTTACATAATGTGCTCTATTCTTTTTTTTGAGATGGAGTTTTGCTCTTGTCACCCAGGCCCCATGGGTGACAATGACGCAATCTCTGCTCACCGCAACCTCCACCTCCCAGGTTCAAGAGATTCTCCTGCTTCTGTCTCCCAAGTAGCTGGGATTATGGCGCCTGCCAATATGCCCGGCTATTTTTTTTTTTTTTTTTTTTTTTGCATTTTTAGTAGAGACAGGGCTTCCCCATGTTGGTCAGGCTGGTGTCAAACTCCTGACCTCCAGTGATCCGCCCGCCTCAGCTTCCCAGAGTGCTGGGATTACAGGCATGAGCCACTGCACCCAGCCTTAGTGTTCTGTTTCCAAACTTTGGGTCACAACCCATTAATAGGACATGAAATTAATTTAATTGAGTGTGGTCAGCATTTTTCAAAAAATGAAATAGATGGACTATAAGCATCAGAGTATATTATAGAGAGAAAGCTAAGTGTTGTATGATACACCTAAACGTGCACGCTGGGTGTCTACTTAAATGCACTCTTCACCTAGGCCTCAGTGTAGCAGAGCTGGCTGGGTGTCAAGGCACTCAGGCACTTGTTCCAGCACCATTGTTAATCTTCCAAGTGGCCCCATCTGGACAGTTGTCCTCTCAGGTCTTGGCATCTTTATCAATAAAGTGACACATTTGTACTGAATGAACCCTAAGGGATTTGTTTGTTCGTTTGTTTTTGAGACAGAGTCTTGCTCTGTTGCCCAGGCTGGAGTGAAGTGGTGCGATCTTCGCTCACTGCAACCTCTGCCTCCCGGCTTCAAGAGATTCTCCTGCCTCAGCCTCTTGAGTAACTGGGACCACAGGCACACGTCACTGTGCGTATCTAATTTTTGTGTTTTTAGTAGAGATGGGGTTTCATCATATTGGTCAGGCTGGTCTTGAACTCCTGACCTCAGGTGATCTGCCCGCCTTGGCCTCCCAAAGTGCTGGGATTACAGGTGTGAGCCACTGCGCCTGGGCCCCGAAGGGCTTTTTAATCCCCCACTTAACACATACTCATTGAGCGTCCACTAGATACCAAGCACTGGGGATTTAGCAGCAGCAAAATGAAGGTCTTGCCCTCCCTGACTTTATATTCTAGTAGAGGGATGGCAGGCAATAAACAAACTAGTGAGTAGATAATACGCTGAGCCGTGCTAAGTGCAATAGAGAAAAATACAGTGAAGTAAGGCGGCAAGAGTGCAATGGAGGAGGGAAGCGCCATTCTAGGTGGTTTGAGGTGGCATTTCCACAGAGGCATGAAGAAAGCGAAGGGATAAAGCTACACAGATATCTGCAGGAAGAGTGAGCTCTGGAGGCTGAAGAGTGCTCACCTCGTTCAAGGATAAGGAAAGGGCCAGAGTGGCCGCAGCAGAGTGGGCAAGGGACAGTGGGTGGGAGAGCAGCTCAGAGGGAGGGGCCGGGGCCAGGGAAAAAGAACCTGTGGAGGTTCTGAGTGGCAGAGAGAATCCATCCGGCTGTACGGAGGCCAGCTAGGAGGCTGCCAGAATACTCCGGAGGTGAGATAACGATGTCTCGCTCTCGGATGGTGAAGAGAACGGAGATGACAGGGATTCTGAATATAATTTGATGGGAGGGCAAGTGGGTTTGCTGATGACATCTACGAAGTGAAGGACCAAGAGGAATATAGGATGGCTTCAAAGTTTGACGCCTAAGCAGCTGGGAGGAGTTTCAGTTTATGCAGATAATGAAGACTATGGGAGGAGAGGCACTGCGGTGTGTGTGTGTGAAATGTGAGGTCGGAGATGCTGATTTTTTATGTTTATTTTCTTGAGATGGAGTCTCACTCTGTCGCCCAGGATGGAGTGTAATGGCGCGATCTCGGCTCACTGCAACCTCCGCCTCCTGGGTTCAAGCAATACTCCTGCCTCAGCCTCCCGAGTAGCTGGGATTGCAGGCACCTGCCACCACGCCCGGCTAATTTTTGTATTTTTAGAGACGAGGTTTCACCATGTTGGCCAGACTGGTCTGGAAGTGCTAGCCTCAAGTGATCCTCCCGCCCCAGCCTCCAAAAGTGCTGGGATTCCAGGCGTGAGCCACTGTGTCCAGCTGGGGATGCTTATGGAACATCCACATGGCCGTGTTGATGGTCCTTGGAAATCCGAATCTGAAGAGGCATTTATGAGTAAAAGGATGCGGAAGGCCACTGCAATGGACCAAATAACAGAGGGAATGGTAGAGATGAGAAGAGGCTCCAGGACTGATGTCTAGGCCCCTCCAACATATAGAAGCCTGGAAAATGAGAAGGAACCAGCAAACATTATTTGACTCTGTGACTCCTTTCAGAATAAGTTGCTAAAATCTGAAAAATCAGAGGAAATCAGAGGAAAATCAGAAAAATATGGTTTTAAACAAAAAATGAAAATAAATAAAAGAAAAAAATGGGGCCAGGCACAGTGACTCACGCCTGTAATCCCAACACTTTGGGAGGTGGAGGCGGGTGGATCAGGAGGTCAGGAGATTGAGACCTTCCTGGCCAACATGGTGAAACCCTGTCTCTACTAAAGCCACAAAAAATTAGCTGGGTGTGGTGGTGGGTGCCTGTAATCCCAGGTAGTCGGGAGGCTGAGGCAGGAGAATCACTTTGAATCTGGGAGGCGGAGATTGCAGTGAGCCGAGATCGCGCCACTGCACTCCACCCTGGTGACAGAGTGAGGTTCCATCTCAAAATAAATAAATAAATAAATAAAAATAAGAATATATTAAAAAAAGAAAAAAAGAGAAAACTACGGTTTTTAGTTTGAAATAATTAGCATACTTACCTACCAATCGTTGCTAAGTGTATCATTCTTGAAAACAACTGTAATAGCATCTTGTACAAAGCTTGGTAGAAAACTGCTGGTGAATTAAATGAAAATGTTTATTGACTGACTTAGGGTTTCTTTCAGTTTCTTGGTGTTGTTAAAAAAAAAAATGGGGGAAATGAGAGCTTTATTTGCTTTCAGCAACTCACTCAGTCTGGAGGAAACTGATCCCCAGGCCTTCCCCTGCAGCCCCCATACTCTTCAGGGAGACTTCAGACTGGATTTCCCAACTCTGCTCCAGCCAAGGTAACCTTCATTTCAGAGTATAATTGCAGTGCCAAGTCCTGGGCTCCCTGAGGAATTTCTCCTTCCTTTCTGTGAAGGCACAGAAAGATGAGCCTTATTTTGATGGTTTTCTAGTGCTTCTCAGCCTTTAAGACTAACTCTCCAACAAGGAGCACACAAAGTTTCAGGTTTAAGAGAATTGAATGCAAGCTTTGGCTTATTAAAACTTGTCTTTTTGGAAAAGGACCACAAACTACAATGTTTGGCAAAACGTGTAGTGTTGCAGGGTGTGTCTTTCTGTTAGTGCTGGATTGCGACGGCAGTTGATGCCAACCATTTGGATGCGGCAACAGTCTTCTTGGGAGGCAGTGGTGGCCACGGTGAGATTAGAGGAGAGAGCAGCAGACTGCTATATTAGGAGCAGCCACAAAAGGAACTAGCAATTTTTTTTTTTTTTTTTTTTGAGACAGAATCTCTCGCTCTGTCGCCCAGGCTGGAGTGCAGTGGCGCCATCTCAGCTCACTGCAACCTCTGCCTCCTGGGTTCAAGCGATTCTCCTGCCTCAGTCTCCCGAATAGCTGGGACTACAGGCATGTGCCACCACACCCAGCTAATTTTTGTATTTTTAGTAGAGATGGGGTTTCACCATGTTGGTCATGCTGGTCTCGATCTCTTGACCTCGTGATCTGCTCTCCTTGGCCTCCCAAAGTGCTGGGATTACAGGCATGAGCCACTGCGCCCGGCCAGAAATAGCAATTTTTACACCCCAGGAAAACTTCCTAAACTGCCCCAGCCCCAATTCTCCTCTGTCCATCATCAGGCCTGCTTCCTCTCCCTAGCAACAGATTCGCTGATTCGATTGTAACTGCTCTGGGCACGAAAGCCAGAACCCTGTGCATTTCAGTAACTGTACATTGGGCCTTCAACCTCCCTGTCTTCACTACCCTTGCCTTTTAAAGCACCAAACTCCAAAATGATTAGAACTAGACTGTGAGACAGGTTGAATAGATTTGGAAACACCATTCAATGTGGGGTTAGATACTGCCTGAATCAAAAGTGAAGACTTGGCTGGACACAGTGGCTCAAGCCTGTAATCCCAGCACTTTGGGAGGCCGAGGCCAGTGGATCACCTGAGGTCAGGAGTTCGAGACCAGCCTGGCCAACATAGTGAAACCCTGTCACTACTAAAAATACAAAAATTAGCCGGGTGTGGTGGTGGGTGCCTGTAATCCTAGCTACTCGGGAGGCTGAGGCAGGAGAATCGCTTGAACCTGGGAGGCAGAGGTTGCAGTGAGGTGAGATCATACCACTGCATTCCAGCCTGGGTGACAGAACAAGACTCTGTCTCAAAAAAAAAAAAAATTACAGGCACCCATGACATGTTGAACATTCTTTTTTTTTAAATTTATTTTTTAAAACATTTTTTAAAAATAATGGAGATGGGGTCTCGCTATGTTGCCCAGGCTGGCCTAGAACTCCTGGGCTCAGGCAATCCTCCTGTCTCAGCCTCCCAAAATGCTAGGATTACCGGCGTGAGCAACTGTGCCTGGCCTGCACATTCTTCAGGCCTCTGAGAGTAAGCTCATCTTCCCCAGCTCTGCTCTCCTAATCACCAGTGGAAAGGAGGGGTGGGGAAGAGAGCAACACTGGCACCAAGCTACAGCCTAACAGACAGTCTGTTTTTGTTGCTGGCCGGGCTGCCCTGCTTCGACTATGTATTACTTTTAAAAGTCCTTCTCTAGTTTCCTGTTGCTTATGGTACAGGGACTAGCCTTGTTAGCCTCTCATTCAAAGCTTCACGCCATTTACTCTTTCCATAGTAGTAAACCATATCCTCTTAAACATCCCCTGCACATAAACACAGCAGCACACACACACACATTCTTTTCACTGTGACCACAAGGTCTTTACCCCCAAAGTCTTCCCACATCTCTAGGCCTTCCTCCAAGTCTTTCCCTGGTCCCTTAGCTCTCAAATCCACCTTCTCAAACCCTAAGTTATGCTGTTCTCTGGGCTGTCAGAACCCTTTATAATATGGCTTGGCACAGTCTGCATGGCACTCAAGAGAGCTGTGTAAGCTCCTGCTTCCCTCCTCCCTCCCCAGTGCCCACGCACGCAGGAGACTGAGTTCTCTGAGTGCAAAATAACACCGTGACAGTCACATGGCAGGGGCTCGGGGGCCTTCAGAGAATCAACTTAAACAAGACTTTGCTGTTTCAAAATGATACCAGACTAGCAGCTCCCACTGTAGCTTCTCTACATGTCCTGTACGAGGACTCTAAAAGAGATGAAAATTCAAAACAACGAACTGGCATGCGACCAAGGACTTAGACAGATCAAATGCTTTCCAGCTGTGGTTCTGAGAAGGTGGGTGACCTGATACTTGACCAAGGCAGCCACCTGAGCACAGCTTCAGAAAGGTGCTCCCAGCAATTCATTCTCTTGCTAGAAATTTATTCTAAGAAATAACCAAGTATGCTGATAAAGATTTAACCATGGCCGGGCTCGGTGGCTCATGCATGTAATCCCAGCATTTTGAGAGGCCGAGGCAGGCTGGATCACTTGAAGTCAGGAGTTCAAGACCAGCCTGATCAACATGGTGAAACCCCATCTCTACTGAAAATACAAAAATTAGCCGGGCACGGTGGCAGGTGCCTGTAATCCCAGCTGCTCAGGGGGCTGAGGTATGAGAATCACTGGAACCTGGGAGGCGGAGGTTACAGTGAGCTGAGATTGCACCACTGCACTCTGGCCCTCTGGCCTGGGAGTGAGACTCTGTCTTAAAAAAAAATTATATATATGTGTGTGTGTGTGTGTGTGTGTATATATATATATATATATATAGAGAGAGAGAGAGAGAGAGAGAGAGAGAAAGGCAAAACACAGAGAGGTACCAGAGATGTAGATAAGAGCCTAAGTTAATCAGAGAATTTAGATTGGGTTTCATCTACCAGGTACTTGCTGAGTGTTCCTGGAGAAAGTTCCTTAACTTTTCCCTTCTGTAAAATGTGCTTTAAAACAGTGGCTAAGGGCCAGGCATGGTGGCTCATGCCTGTGATCCCAGCACTTTGGGAGGCCAAGGCTGGAGGATAGCTCGAGCCCAGGAGTTTGAGACCAGCTTGGGCAACATAGCAAGACCCTGTCTATATTAAAACACACACACACACACACACACACACACACACACACACACCCCCAGTGGCTAAGGCAATACAATGGAGAAAAAGATAGTCTTCAACAAATAGTGCTACAACAACTGGAAATTTACATGTCCCCCCAAAATGAATCTTGACACAGACCTCACGCCCTTCACAAAATTAACTTAAAATGGATCACAGACCTAAATGTAAAACACTAAACTATAACACTCCTGGAAGATAACTTAGGAGAAAATCTAGGTGACCCTGGGCATGGCAATGATTTTTTAGATATACTCAAGGCATGGTCCTGGGGAAAAAAAAAATTGATAAGCTGGACTTCACTGAAATTTAAAGCTTCTACTCTGTGAAAGAGAAGGTCAACAGAATAAAAAGACAAACAACAGAAAATATTTGCAAGAGTCACATCCAATAAAGGACTGCTAGCCATAATACATAAAGAACGCCTAAAACTCAACAATGAGAAAAGAAACCACCCAATTTAAAAATGGGCAAAAAATCATGAACAGACACCTCACCAAAGATGATCTACAGATGGCAAATAAACATACAAAAAGATGTTCAACATGATATGCATTAGGGATTATAAATAAAAATAACAGTGTCATACTACTACACATCTATGAGAAGGGCCAACATGCAAAACACTGGCAACACCAAATGCTGGCAAGAATGTGGAACAACAGGAACTCTCATTCGTTGCTGGTGGGAGTGCAAAATGGAACAGCCACTTTGGAAGACGGTTTGGCAGTTTCTTCTTTTCTTTTTTTTGAGATGGAGTTTTGCTCTTGTCATCCAGGCTGGAGTGCAATGGTGTGATCTCGGCTCACTGCAACCTCCACCTCCTGGGTTTAAGCAATTCTCCTGTTTCAGCCTCCTGAGTAGCTGGGATTACAGGCACCCACCACTATACCTGGCTAATTTTTTGTATTTTTAATAAAGACAGGGTTTCACCATGTTGGCCAGGCTGGTCTTGAACTCCTGACCTCAAGTGATCGGCCCGCCTCGGCCTCCCAAAGTGCTGGATTACAGGCGTGAGCCACCACGCCAGCCATGGCAGTTTCTTACAAAACTAAATGTACTCTTACCATATGTATTAATCAGCTCATGCCCCCATAACAAAATATTGTTTCTGGCTTAAACAACAAAAATTCATTAATTTGTTTTGTTTGTTTTTGTATTTTTGTGTTTATTTGACAGAAAATTCAAGAAATTACTTTTTGCACAGTTCTAAAGGCTAGAAGTTTAGGATCAAGAATCTGGGCAATCTGGCTTCTGCAGGCTCTCCTCCTGGCTTCAGATGGCCACCCTCCAGCTGTGCCCTCACATGGCCTCCCCTGGGGCCTGGGGATGGGGAGGGAGAGAGGAAGAGGGAGAGGGAGTGAGAGGGAGAGAGAGAGAGAAAGAAAGCACTCTCCGGTGTGTCGTAAGAACACTAATCCTACCAGATCAGGGTCCCACCATCATAACCTCATTTAACCTTGATTCATTCCTGTGATACAATAACAAATACGTTATGTAGTCTCTGCCCTTGGTTCCTGACACAGAGCTCCTAAATCCCTTGTGATTTCCTGGGTGGTAGGAGCATCTTTTGTTCTAATGAGGTGAATCCTGGTGGTCTCTGGGACAGCCTTAGGATGGGGGCTCATCACCAGAAAGACCAGGCCATGATTGGAAGCTTGAAACTTTCAGTCCCATCCCCCATCCTCTGAGGAGTGGGGAGGGGCTGGAGACTGAGTTCATAATTAATCATGCATAGGTGATGAAGTCTCCACAAAAAAATCTCTAAACTACAGGGTTCCGAGAGCTTCAGAGTAGTTGAATGAGTCCATGTGCTGGGAGGGTGGCGTACTCCAGCCCCATGGGGACAGAAGCTCCTGCACTCAGGGCCCGCAGTACCTTGCTCTAATTACCTCTTCACTGGGCTATTCCTCTGAATCTACTGTGGCCTGACTGCGTTTCTCCAAAATTCGTATGTTGAAATTCTAACACCCAAGATGATGGTACTAGGAGGTAGGGCCTTTGGGAGGTGATTAGGTCATGAAGGTGGAGCCCTCATGAAAGGGATTAGTGTCTTTATAAAAGAGAGCCTGGCTGAGCACCGTGGCTGACACCTGTAATCCCAGCACTTTGAGAGGCTGAGGCGGGTGGATCACTTGAGGTCAGGAGTTTAAGACCAGCATGGCCAACATGGCAAAACCCCATCTCCACTAAAAATACAAAAATTAGCTGGGTGTGGTGGCATGCGCCTGTAATCCCAGATACTCTGGAGGCTGAGGCAGGAGAATCACTTGAACCCAGGAGGCGGAGGTTGTAGTGAGCTGAGATCACAGCCCACTGTACTCCAGCCTGAGCAAGACTCTGTCTCAAAAACAAAAAACAAACAAACAAACAAACAAAAAAGACCCTGGAGGGTCCATTTGTCCCTGTGTCACCATGTAAGGACACAGTAAAAGGAGGGCCTCTATGAGGAACTGGGTCCTCACTAGACACTGACTCTGCTGGTACCCTTATCTTGAACTTCCCAGCCTCCAGGACTGTAAGAAATCAATTTTTGTTGTTTATTAGCCACCCAGTTTACGCAGAGCAGCCCAAACAGACTGTCAATATCCTTTTCTTATATAGAGTGAGACAGGGTCTCACTATGTTGCCCAGGCTGGTCTTGAACTCCTGGGCTCAAACAATCCTCCCACCTTAGCCTCCAACAGTGCTGGGATTATAGGCATAAACCACCACTCCCAGTCTGTTTGTATCCTTTCTAACGTCCTTTATAATTAACTGGCAAACGTGAAGCAAGTGTTTCCCTGAGTTCTATAAGTCATTCTAGCAAACTACCCAACCTGTGGGGTAGCGTGCGGGAACGTGCAACTTCATAGCCACGCTATGCAGAAGCATGCGACCCTGGTGTCTTCGTCCATTTGTGTTGCTATAAAGGAATACCTGAGGCTGGTGATTTATAAGAAAAGAGACTTATTTGGCCCTTCGTGCTGCAGGCTGTACAAGAAGCATGGTGCTAGCAACTGCTCAGCTTCTGGGGAGGGCCTCATGGTGTTTCCACTCATGGTGGAAGATGATGGGGAGCCTGTGTGTGCAGATCAGATGGTAAGAGAGAAAGCAAGGCGGGGTGGGATGAGGGGGTTGGGGGGCAGATACGCCAGACTCTTTAACAATCAGGTCTTGCAGGAACTAGGGCAAGAGCTCACACATGACCTCAAGGATGGTGCCAAGCCATTCATGAGGGATCCTCCCCAATCACCCAAACGCCTCCCACTAGGCCCCCTTTTCAATGTTGGGGATCAAATTGCAACATGAGATTTGGAGGGGACAAATATCCAAACTCTATCACCTGCCAACCCATTATTTGCGGCTAGAATCTGAAGTAGGGGTGTTCTTGCGGGACTGGCCCTTTCACCTGTGGGTGTGATCCTGACTGGGTAGTTAGTGTGAGAACTGAATGGAGTCATCTGACATTCAGTTGGAGCCTGGAGAATTGGCTGTTGGAGTGGAAAGAACCCACACATTTGGTGTCAGAAGTGTTGCAGGCAGAGAAACAGTTTTCTTCTACATCCCTAGACGCCCATCTCCAAAAACAGCCGTACTGAGGTTATGGCTTCAACATACGAGTTTTGGGGGGACACAAGCATTCAGTCCAAATATCTTATGATCCAGCAATTGTGCTTCTTGGTATTTACCCAAAAGAGTTAAAAACATATGTGCGTACAAAAATCTACACCCGGACGTTTTATTCGTAAATGACAAAACTTCAAAGCAACCAAGATGCCCTCCCGTAGATGAATGGTTAAATAAACTGTGGTATACCCAGACAATGGAATATTATTGCACTAAAATAAAATGAGCTATCAAGCCATGAAAGGACATAAAGAAATCTTAAATGCAATTACTAAGTGAGAGAAGCCAGTCTGAAAAGGCTACATACTGTACGATTCAACCATTTGATATTCGGCAGAAGGCAAAACCATGGAGACAGTAAAAAGATTAGTGGTTGCCAGTGCTTAGTGAGGAAGAAGGGATGAAGAGGTGGAGCACAGTGGATTTTTCGGGCAGTGAAACTATTCTGTATGATACTATAAGGGTGGATGTGTGTCATTATACTTTTGTCAAAATTCATAGAATGTATACCACCAGGCCGGGCACAGTGGCTCATGCCTGTAATCCCAGCACTTTGGGAGGCCAAGGTGGGCAGATCACAAGGTCAGGAGTTCGAGACCAGCCTGGCCAATATGGTGAAACCCCATCTCTACTGAAAATACAAACATTAGCTGGATGTGGTGGCACACGCCTATAATCCCAGCTACTCGGGAGGCTGAGGCAGGAGAATTGCTTGAACCCGGGAGGCGGAGGTTTCAGTGAGCTGAGATCACGCCATTGCTCTCCAGCCCAGGCAATGAGAGTAAAACTCTGTCTCAAAAAAAAAAAAAAAGCCTAGGGTGAGGTCGGTGGGGGCATGGAGATTCCATGCTATCTCTGAGGGCCACTGTCCAAGAGCCTCCATGTGTTCAGCTATCCAGAAGCTCTCTGAACCCTGTTTTCTTGGCCCTTAAGGGAGGCTTCATTGGATGGGCATGACTGACAACCGTGTAGAAATGTGACTGGGTAAAAAGGGTATGACTTGATATTCATAAGCTGAGTGGGGAAACCCCGCAAGGCCTATCTGTTCAGATTCCTCATGGCCTCTGCCCTTCCTCCAAGGTAATGGGCAGGACCCCTTCCGAAATGGGGGTCTTGTGACCTATAGACAGACAAGAGAGGCCAGAGAATTTCTTTATGACTAGCTCCAAGACAGAAGTCTGGGGAAAGATGTCTGCCTTGGGGAGAGAAAGGAAGGCAGGAGAAAGTCAGAGAGAGAGGCCAGGCACGGTGGCTCACACCTGCAATCCCAGCACTTTGGGAGGCTGAGACGATAGGACCACTTGAGACCAGGGGTTCAAGACCAGCCTGGGCAACTCAGCAAAACCACCTCTCTACAAAAAAGACAAAAAAATGTTAGCCAGGCATGGTGGCACACACCTGTAGTCCCAGCTACTCAACAGGCTACCGCTGAGCCTGGGGAGGTTAATGGGGCAGTGAGCCATGATTATGCCATTGCACTCCAGCCTGGGGAACAGAGTGAGACCCTGTCTCAAAAAAAAAAGAAAGAAAAGAAAAGAGATTTTGTTTTCTGAGGCCTGCTTCTGAGGCCTAAAATGCCCCAATGTTATAGCAAAAGACTGCAACAAGGGTTATGGGAGTTATCAGCCAAGAACCTTGGATGAAAACCTCTCTTTCTCTTTCTCCCTCTCAAATAATATCACAAATACTTGGGAACAGGTAAGCAAGGGATTTGATCCCAGATTGAAACCTGGAAATGAGTGACACTGCTGAAGGATAAAGCGGAGAGCGAGAAGAGAAATAGGCCCAGTTCTGGGTCTTACGATCCCCCAAATTTAATAGAAAGCTAGAGAAATAGGCAAAAGAAACTGGAAAGTGGTCAGAGAGGAATCAGAGAGTTCAGCATCTCAAAGCCAAGAAGAGAGTGTTTCAGGAAGGAGGAAGTGGCTGGCTGTGCCCTGTGTTTTGCTGAGAAGTCAGAGTGAGCAGGGCTCCTCACATAGCAGAGGTCCCTGGCCACCTTCACAAATCCAGCTCTGGGAGAATGGGAGTGGAGGAGCCAGTGGAGGGAGCCAGCTAGAGGTGGCTGAGAAATGACTGAAAGGTCAGGAATGAAGACAAGGAGTGTGAACAGCTCATTCAAGACATTTGGAAAGGGAGCAGAAAGACACATGAGCAACCGGAGGGGAACTTGGGAGCAACAAAGTCTTTAGTTTGTTTTGAGTTTATGATGGGGATGGCTGGAAAGTGTTTACTTTAAGCATGGATGAGAAAGCGTGCTCCCTCCGTCAACATGAGGTGCAGATGCGGCATAGGAGGTTAAGGCAATTCTCACAGGAGATTTCCATTTTTTACTTTTGTAGGAACAGGGTCTTGCTATGTTGACCTGGCTGGTCTCAAACTCCTGGCCTCAAGTGATCCTCCTATCTTGGCCTCCCAAAGTGCTGGGATTGCAGGCATGAGCCAAACACCAAGAGACTTCTACTTTCTTTTCTTTTTTCTTTTTTTGAGATGGAGTCTCGCTCAGTCTCCCAGGCTGGAGTGCAGTGGCCGGATCTCAGCTCACTGCAAGCTCCGCCTCCCGGGTTCCCGCCATTCTCCTGCCTCAGCCTCCCGAGTAGCTGGGACTACAGGCGCCCGCCACCTCGCCCGGCTAGTTTTTTTGTATTTTTTAGTAGAGACGGGGTTTCACCGTGTTAGCCAGGATGGTCTCGATCTCCTGACCTCGTGATCCGCCTGTCTCGGCCTCCCAAAGTGCTGGGATTACAGGCTTGAGCCACCGCGCCCCGCCTCTTTTCTTTTTTTGAGACGGAGTCTTGCTCTATTGCCCAAGCTGGAGTGCACTGGTGCGATCTTGGCTCATTGCAACCTCTGCCTCCCAGGTTCAAGCAATTCTCTTGCCTCAGGCTTCTGAGTAGCTGGGATTACAGGCGCCCGCCATCACACCTGGCTAATTTTTTATTTTTAGGAGAGATGGGGTTTCACCATGTTGGCCAGGCTGGTCTTGAACTCCTGATGTCAGGTGATCCACTTGCCTTGACCTCCTGAAGTGCTGGGATTACAGGCGTGAGCTACCGCACCCGGCCTGAAACTTCTATTTCCTTTATGAAGTTGGGAACCGGATAGTTTGCTAAGAGGGAGGAGACTCGGGTGGAGATTTGGAGAGCTGTGCAAAGTGGAGAAGGTTTGAAATTGTCTTTATGGAGAGGACAGCCACAGACTAAAGCATATAGAGGGATTTCTGGGTCTTTACATGCCACGTTCCTTCTGGGAGTTCTTCCTTGCCTCTAATTTCACAGTTAGATACTGGGGATCAGAGAGAGGAAGTGACTTGTCCAAAGTCGCATAGCAAGTGAGGGTTGAAGCTTTGACTAGAAGTCAGGAGTTGAGGCCTTTAGGTGAGGGCCCTTCCACCCCAGGGTCAGCAGGCACTTTCTCAGGTGTCTTTTCTTCACCACATGCAAGATATCAGGTGTTTTTCAAAGCCTGATCTCCTGGGTCCTATTAAATGATCCATCACCCCCTCACACAAAGCCTTACACATAGCCTTACACTCAAGCAATGCTGTTCGAGTGAATAAATGATTAGAAATCAGGTTGTCCTTCTGTCTCAGTCACTACCCTTCTTCCCATCTCACCTCGATTTCAGAATAAGCCAGGGGTAGGACAGAAATGCCGAATCTCCTTGGCATTTAAGGTAACAGACTTCAATTTCTACAATATCTCTTTTCCTAAATCGGGACAAGGATAACAGAGTCATTTATATATACCCCACCTTGTTCTGAAAAGGCTTTAATGCCTCTAAGGGTATATCAATTGCTAAAAATAATAAGAATAATGCATTTCTATTTATCGTCGGTGTCCCAATACTCCACAGAATTGGAATTGGCTATTACAGACTCCACTAATTAATGCATGGTATATCCTCAGGGGCTTGGGAGCTCATTATGTAAATAAATGCAAAATAGATGGCAAATTAGAATTTCTAACCCACAAACTTGTCACATTACAAAGATAAAATCAGGAAAGAGTAATCACTATTTATCCACTCAACAGGCCAGTTGAGCTAATAAGGTTGGTTTTGCAGTTACATAGACATAAACCTTATGTGAATGACAATTAGAAGACTCAAACCTTGCTATGCAGGAGGAAGGCCCTTGACCATGGGATCTGCAATGACCAGAGATGCAGAGACTGTAACAGATAAAATAATACACGTGTGGCAGTTGGGAGTCCTCCATCCTAGGCTTGCTTCCATCACGGTCTTTCATTCTTTTTTTTTTTTTTTTTTTTTACTGAGACCGAGTCTCACTCTGTTGCCCAGGCTGGAGTGCAGTGGTGCAATATTGGCTCACTGCAGCCTCACCTCCCAGGATCAAGTGATTCTCCTGCTCAGGCTCCTGAGTAGCTGGGACTACAGGTATGCACCAGCACGCCTGGCTAATTTTGTACTTTTAGTAGAGACAGGGTTTCTCTATGTTGGTCAGGCTGATCTCGAACTCCCGACCTCAGGTGATCCGCCCAGCTCGGCCTCCCAAAGTCCTGGGATTACAGGTGTGAACTGCCGTGCCCGACCAATTTTCGTATCTCTAGTAGAGACAAGGTTTCCCCATACTGGCCAGGCTGGTCTTGGAATCCTGACCTTAAGTGACCTGCCTGCCTCAGCCTCCCAAAGTGCTGGGATTACACCATGCCCGACCCCGTCACTGTCTTTCTAAGCCACTTATCTTCTTGATCTGTTTCTTGACGGACTAAACAAGTGCTCTTGCAGCCTTGACTCCGAGCTTTTGGAATCTAAACGATTTCTGGCTGTGGCCCAGGCCTTACACAGCTTTGGTGGCTCCCCAGGCAAAGCAACCACCTGCTGGTCCCGAAGGCAGTCAGCGTATATTTGTGAACAGAAAGACCATGGTCCTAACCGGTCAAATTACTCCCCCGTGACTGGCAGGGGCTTTGGATTTTGTCCTCACTGCTTCCTCCAGCGTTTGAAATTCTGACTGCCGCACTCGAATGCTGGGTCAACTAATGAGTGTGTTTGGCTTGGTGGCCTTAATTTTCTCCATCACTTTCTAAAAGCAGAGCAGAACCCGACTCGGAAAAACATTTCTAAGAAACTTCATATCTAAGTCTATCTATAGGCTGGGCTAGGGGGTCCTATATGTGAAGATAAGGCAAAGACCACAAAGTAGCCTGTCGGGGGGAAAAAATTTGGTCTGTGACTTGGGTTTCTGTATTTCTTCTTCCATTTCCTGACCCCTTTTTATGAGCAAGGCACCGTGCCAGGGCTGGCAGCCAGTCCCGGCCCAGGTAGAGGACAGCACAAGGAGGCTGGCAGTAAGGTAGCTGTGGTGTATTCTTGGTGGAAGGGTCCCTAACCTCTGGGCTAAGCCTCGGGGTCAGGCCACCAGGCCCCAGGAAGGGAGCCGTGCCTCCAGGGCAGGCATGCACGTTCTGTCTGGAACACACCAGTATGCAAGTGGCCAGAAAGGTGCCTGGACTGTTGCTGTAGGTGGGTTCTTTGCTAGGCGCTGGGAATGTAGAGATGGATAAAGCGTGCTCTCAGCCCTCACGGAGCTCACGGTGGCTGATCATTCACAGGCATTCCCTCCAAGCATGACGAGTCCCAGTGGAGTGGCGAAAACCCAGTCTCCGGACATACGGAAGTGAGGGCCAGACTCTGAGTGCTCTCTGGTCCAGAAAAATGCTGTTGTACCAGGAGGGCCTGAAAAAGGCAGCTGGACTTTACCCCTTCCCAGCGCAATCAGTGGACTTTATTGCGGTAACCAGGATCCTCTCTAACTAGCACAGGTTTATTAGAATGTTAGAAAATCATTATTTCCTTTTATACTTAACTTGCTGTTGACAGTGACTCTGCACGTATTCTCTGGCTGCAGCCCTGAACCAAGAGAGGAAACAGTAGTCATCAGGCGCCTGTCCAGGCTTTAAAATTACAAATGTATCATATTTACAAAACAGTATGTGTACAGTCTAAAGATTAAATAACGAGGATGGGTGCGGCAGCTCACAGGGTGCGGCAGCTCACACCTGTAATCTCGGCACTTTGGGAGGCTGAGGTGGAAAGATGGCTTACAACGAGGAGTTTGAGACCAGCCTGGGCAACTTAATGAGACCCCCAGCTCTACACACACGACAATACCACCACCACCAAACTAACAAACAAAAAAACCGTAAAATAAAACTAGCAGAGTGTAGTGGCACACACCTGTAGTCCCGGCTACTCAGGAGGCTGAGGCGGGGAGAGCTCAAGAGGCAGCAGTGAGCTGTGATCACTCCACTGCACTCCAGCCTGGCGACAGAACAAGACCCTCTTTCAAAATAAAGAAAAAAAAATAGGCCGGGCACCGTGGCTCACGCCTGTAATCCCAGGACTTTGGGAGGCCAAGGCGGGCAGATTTCCCGAGGTCAGGTGTTTGAGACCAGCCTGGCCAACCTGGTGAAACCCCATCTCTACTAAAAATACAAAAATCAGCCAGGCATGGTGGCACATGCCTGTAATTCCAGCTACTCAGGAAGCTGAGGCAGGAGAATTGCTTGAGCCTGGGAGACGGGGATTGCAGTGAGCCAAGATCGTGCCACTGTACTCCAGCCTGGCTGGCAGAGCGAGACTCTGTCTCAAAAATAATAATAATAATAATAAAACACCTATCACCAATTAGTACTTTGAAGCTCAGCTGTGTGCCTCCCTGCACTCTCTGCTTTTCCTGACTACCACCTCCTCCCCAGGTAACCACTGTACTACCTTTAATGTTAATCGTTATTGTTGGCTTTATAGTTTTGCCTCCTAAATGACATATCCCTAAACAATCTACTGCTTGGATTTTTTTTTTTTTTTTTTTTTTTGAGACGGAGTCTCGCTCTGTCACCCAGGCTGGGGTGCAATGGCCGGATCTCAGCTCACTGCAAGCTCCGCCTCCTGGGTTCCCACCATTCTCCTGCCTCAGCCTCCCGAGTAACTGGGACTACAGGCGCCCGCCACCTCGCCTGGCTAGTTTTTTGTATTTTTCAGTAGAGACGGGGTTTCACCGTGTTAGCCAGGATGGTCTCGATCTCCTGACCTCGTGATCCGCCCGTCTTGGCCTCCCAAAGTGCTGGGATTACAGGCGTGAGCCACCGCGCCCGGCCTGCTGCTTGGATTTGAATGACGGGGTGGCTAGCACAAACCTGGCTGTGAAAGGAAAGCGCACTATCACCAGTGTTACATGAGACTTCCTGGGAAAACAAGCTGAACAGAGCTGCTGGGTTATAACATGATTTCGACGTTCCTGAGTCTTTAAAAGCCTCTTCTGGAGAGGTCAGAGGACAAAATCATGATCAAAGAGCAAGGCATGGTGGCGTGTGCCTGTAGTCCTAGCTCCTCAGGAGGCTGAAATGGGAGGATCACTTGAACCCAGGAGTTCTGGTCCAGTCTGGGCAACAGAGTGAGACCCCATTTCGAAACAAAAACAAGGCTGGGTGGGCACTGTGGCTTACGCCTGTAAGCCTTTGAGAGGCCGAGGCAGACGAATCACCTGAGGTCAGGAGTTTGAGACCAGCCTGGCTAACATGGTGAAACCCTGTTTCTACTAAAAATACAAAAAAGTTAGCCAGCTGTGGTGGTGTGTGCCTGTAATCCCAGCTACTCGGGAGGCTGAGGCAGCAGAATTGCTTGAACCCAGAAGGCGGAGGTTGGGGTGAGCAGAGATCATGTCATGGCACTCCAGCTTGAGTAACAAGAGCGAAACTCCATCTCAAAAACAAAACAAAACAAGAAAACAAACCAACAAACAAAACACACATCTATCTTCCTAATTGGAGGGGAGAAAGCCAAAAAAAAAAAAAAAAAAAGAAAAAAAAATCATACGCAGGGGCAGATCTAGGATTTGCAGGGTCTGAAGATTATATAATTTGGAGGACCCTTTAGTAAGATTATAAGTTCAAAATTACAAATACTCAATTAGGTACAGGGCCCTGGGAAGGGCACATATGAATAAAGGGCCTCCGTTTCATTAGTTTCAGGTGGATAAGTCTCTTAACCATGAGGGTTCACCTGTGTCTGGGCATCTGGCAGATCTGCAGTATGGGCCAGGCACTGAAGACCCTGTAGAAGGAGGGTCAGAGGGGGAAGGATGCTTTGTGTTTTCTGCTTTGAAGCTCATTAGCCTAAGTTCAGCTCTCAAGTGTAGGCCAAAGCACAACACTTCAGAAACGGGGGCGTTTTATGAAATGAATACGCTCAGCAGATTCTACCAGCAGAGTATAGAGAGGTGAGTGGGAATTTCCATAGTAAGTGATGAAAGTGTGACAAATATGGATAAATTTGTCCTCAAGTTTGAAGAAGGTATTATATCAATGAGCATTTCTGGGTGATGACAGTTCTCAACCTGTTTCCTGAGTCACACTTTTCCACATGGAAATGGTTGTTCTCCACATCTTGTACACAGCGATGATCACGGCATTTCCCTTTATGATCCTCCCAGGGAATCTCCTTGCTTCTCTCCTATTTCAGAGTCTCCTCCTGGATTTACTTTGTCTTTGGGTGGAGTATCTTCTCCAGTAGCTTATAGAGAAGGGGTGCATGATAGATACAATTTTTCAAACCTTACATACTTGAACATGTTTTTTTCTACTCTCACACTCAATTGATAGTGTGGCTGGGTATAGAATTCCAGATTGCAAGTTACATCTTTCAGAATTTTAAAGGCATTGCTTCATTGTATTTTGGCTTCTAGTGTTGCTGATGAGAAATACAAATCCATTTTGGTTCTTAAACTTTGGATATAGCCAATTTTTTCATCTCTAGAGGCAATAAAATCTTCTCTTCCTCCCTAAAATGATGCTGGCTACTTATTGGCTCTTAAATCTCACAGTTCATTCTATTCTTGAATTATGACATTGATTGCTTTGCCCCTTCTTTTCTCTTTTTTCTTTCTGGAAACACTGGTATTCAGATATAAGATCCCCTGAACTAGTATCCTTAACTTCCTAACCTTTTGTCTACTGTTTTATATCCCTTTATCTTTTTGCTGTATTTCCTGGGAAATTTCTCTAATGTTGTATTTCAGCTATTATGTATAGTTATTTTTTTTCTGCTTAAGCGGATAATTTTTCCTTATATCCTTATCACTTTTTCCTTTCTATGGAAGTATTGTATGCACGTTGTTTAAAAATTATACAGCACTCATTTCAATAGCACATTTGATAAAACTGCAATGAGACAGGCCGGGAGCAGTGGCTCACACCTGTAATCCCAGCACTTTAGGAGGCAGATCACAAGGTCAGGAGATCGAGACCATCCTGGCTAACATGATGGAACCCTGTCTCTACTAAAAACACACATACACAAAAAAAAAGAAAAAAAAAATTAGCTGGGCGTGGTGGCAGGTGCCTGTAGTCCCAGCTACTTGGGAGGCTGAGATAGCAGAATGGCATGAACCCAGGAGGCGGAGTTTGCAGTGAGCCAATGTTGTTCACCAATGCAGTTCACCACGTTGACCAGGCTGATCTCGAACTCCTGACCTCAGGTGATCCACCCGCCTCAGTCTCTCAAAATTTTTTATTCTTACAAGTAATGTTATGATGGTTAATATTTTCATGTATCTTTGTATACTTGAGAAATTGTTTTCATTGAATAGACTTCTAAAAGTGATATTTCTTTGTTTAAGGATATATGTAATTAAAATTTTTGGCCAGATGTGGTGGCTCACGCCTGTAATCCCAGCACTCTGGGAGGCTGAGGCGGGCAGATCGCCTGAGGTCAGATGTTCGAGACCAGCCTGGCCAAGATGGTGAAACTCCGTCTCTACAAAAAAAATACAAAAATTAGCCAGGCATGGTGGTGTGTGCCTATAATCCCAGCTACATGGGAGGCTGAGACAGGAGAATTGCTTGAAGCCGGGAGGCAGAGGTTACAGTGAGCCAAGATTGTGCCACTGCACTCCATCCTGGGTGACAAAGCAAGACTGTCTCCAACAAATAAATAAATACTTCCTGGGAAGCGCCAAATTGCCTGACAAAATAAGGTTGTGTCAACTTGCACTGTGATCAATGGTGAATGAGTCCTGTGGTTATTTCTAAGGCATTCTTTCTGACCTTATTTACATGTTCCTTTTCCCACAGCCTTTTCATCCAGTTGACGTTTTTCTTTTCACAACTCTCCATAGGATTTCTGTAGCTCCAAACTTTGACTATTGATGCTTTGTTAGGGCCTGTAGAATGACCTCGTTATTTGAGGATCATTCAGTCAAAAAGGAGCATATATGACGGTGGAGAGACAGACATGAAAAGCAATCAATATATAGCATGAAAAATGACAAGAGACTTGTATATTATACATACTGATAATAATGATGAAAGAGAAGATGATGTTGCCGATAATAGCTAAAAATTATTTAGCATTTACTATATGCCAGGAAGAAGTCAAAGAACTGTATAGACATTAATTCACTTCATTCCCACAACAACCCTCGGAGGTAGAATTATTACAATTTTCCCCATTTGGCCGAGCACAGTAGCTCATGCCTGTAATCCCAGCACTTTGGGCCAAGGTGGGCAGATCGCTTGAGGTCAGGAGTTTGAGATCAGCCTGGTCAACATGGTGAAATCCTGTCTCTACTAAAAATACAAAAAGTTAGCTGTGTGTGGTGGTGTGCACTTGTACTTCCAGCTGCTTGGGAGGCTGAGGCAGGAGAACTGCTTGAGCCCAGGAGGCAGAGGTTGCAGTGAGCCAAAATCTTACCACTGTACTCCAGCCTGGGTGACAGAACAAGACTCTGTCTCAAAAAACAAACAAACAGAAATTGCACCATTATACCGACCCCTTGGCTGGGCATTGAAAAATGATTAGGAGTAAATTAGGTGAAGAAAGGGCGTGAATTAGGCTGTGCAGTGGCTCACGCCTTTAATACCAGCATTGTGCGAGGCCGAGGTGGGTAGATTACTTGAGGCCACGAGTTGAAGACCAGCCTGGCCAACATGGTGAAACCCCATATCTACTAAAAATACAAAAATTAGCCAGACATGGTTGCAGATACTTATAATCCCAGCTACTAAGGTGGCGGAGGCACGAAGATCACTTGAACCTGGGAAGCAGAGGTTGCAGTGAGCTGTGATCACACCATTGCACTCCAGCCTGGGCAATAGAGTGAGACTGTTGAAAGAAAGAGAAGGGTGGGGTAAGGGTGCAGAGACAGAGGGAAGGAAGGAAGGTTGGGGGGGAGAGAGGGACAGAAAGAAAAGAAGGAAGGAAGGAAGGAAAAAAGAAAGAAAGAGAAAGAACAAAAGAAAGAAGGAAAGAAAAGACAGAAAGAAAGAAAAAGGAAAGGAGAGGAGAAGAGAGGTGGAAGGAAGGAAGGGCACAGATTAAATGGAATCCTAGGAAGAATGAAAAAATGAAAAATGTGTAGTGTGTACAGGCTAGGCACAGTGGCTTACATCTATAATCCCAGAACTTTGAGAGGCCGAGGTGGGTGGATCACTGGAGGTCAGGGTTCGAGACCAGCCTGGCCAACATGGTGAAACCCCATCTCTACTAAAAATACAAACATTAGTCAGGCGTGGTGGCACACACCTGTAGTCCCAGCTACTTGGGAGGCTGAGGCAAGAGAATTGCTTGAACCCAGGAGGCAGGGGTTGCAATACGCCGAAATGGCACCCGTGCACTACAGCCTGAGTGACAGAATAAGACCTTGCCTCCAAAAAAAAAAAAAAAAAAGAAAAGAAAAAAAGGAAGAAAAGTGTGTACAAAGGCACGGAAGTATGAAAAAGCAAAGTGCATTCAGATGTCCCGTGAGTAATTTCAGATGGCTGACATCCAGAGGGAACTAGGGGACAGGAAAAGAAGAAGCCAGAGCAAGCTCATGAGTAAGTGGATTTGAATGTTTCTCATTTCCTCTTGCTAAATGCTCTCTCACACGCATTTTGCTGGCCCAACCTTACTGATTTGTACTTTCTAATGAAGTCCAGGGGAAGACTTCTCATTAGGAAGTAATTCCCAGATCGAAACGCAAAGGTTGAGAAGAGTCAACCAGACAGAAGAGGAGACGAGTGCTCCGGCAGAGGAAGCTGTGTGAGGTGTCATGGCTGGAATTTCTTTCTTTCTTTTTTTTTTTTTTCCAGAGACAGTCTCACCCTGTACCCAGGCTAGAGTGCAGTGGCACAGGCTCGGCTCACTGCAACCTGGGTTCAAGCGATTCTCTTGCCTCAGCCTCCCGAGTAGCTGGGATTACGGGCATGCACCACCACGCTTGGCTAATTTTTGTATTTTAGTAGAGATGGGGTTTCACCGTGTTGGTCAGGCTGGTCTGGAACTACTGACCTCAGGTGATCCGCCCACTTTGGCCTCCTAAAGTGCTGGAATTATAGGCATGAACCACTGCGCCTGGCCCATGGCATTTCTAAGGAACTGGCTGGTATTGAGGATGGCTAGGTATAAAATGTAAAGGGGGAGGAGACACAAATGAGGCCAAAGAGGGTGGCAGAGACCAATCCATGTAGGCCACATTAAGGAATTCAAACATTATGGTGGTTATAAAACCAATCCATGAAAAAGAAATGACCAAATGTCCCCTCGAGGCAGGCCATGCTTCAGGGGCAAAGAAGATACAATGATGTGCAATATGATCTTAGCCTTTGAGAAGCACACAGACTAGCTGAAGGTAAAACGTGAGCAAACATAAAGAAGGTGATCAACGGTTACCAGCCACATATAACAAGAGATAAATGTGAAATGTTGGAGTTTACAAGAAAGAAAGACAACTTTCTTTGTCTATGGTTGGGGAGGAGGCAGGGACAGTGGTAGGGAGAAGGCACAGGAGTGGGGCCTTAAAGAATGGATACACTAGGCCAGGCACAGTGGCTCACGCCCGTAATCCCAGCACTTTGGGAGGCCGACGCAGGCAGATCACCTGAGGTCAGGACTTTGACCAACATGGAGAAACCCCATCTCTACTAAGAATACAAAAGTTAGCCAGGTGTGGTGGTGCATGCCTGTAATCTCAGCTACTCAGGAGGCTGAGGCAGGAGAATCGTTTGAACCCGGGAGGCGGAGGTGGTGGTGAGCTGAGATTGCGCCATTGCACTCCAGCCTGGGCAACAAGAGCAAAATTCCATCTCAAAAAACAACAAAAAAAATGGTTCTTGATGAACGCTTAGTGTTTCTCATTATTTTGCACCTCTTCTACTGAATGTAGTCTTTCTCCTTTGTTAGGTCAGGAACCCATGATAGCATCTGATTTAAAAATCATAGACCATCACCCTATCCAAAAATGCATACATGGGCCAGGCGTGGTGTCTCATGCCTGTAATCCCAACATTCTGGGAGACCAAGGCAGGCAGATCACTTGAGGTCAGGAGTTTGAGACCAGCCTGCCAACATGGTGAAACCCCATCTCTACCAAAAATATAAAAAATTAGCTGGGCATAGTGGCACACACCTGTAATCCCAACTACTTGGGAGGCTGAGGCAGGAGAATTGCTGGAACCTGGGAGGTGGAGGTTGCAGTGAGCTGAGATTGCATCACTGAACTCCAGCCTGGGTGACAGAGCAAGACTCTGTCTCAAAACAAACAAACAAACAAACAATGTATATAGGTACACATGTATATGTACCATTTTGCAATATCAGGGATTCATGGATGGTTGAAACTTGCAGTGTCCAGGTTGAGAATTCCTGTCCCTCTGTGTCCAGCAGACAAGTGCTGCCATGGAGAATTGAGACCAAATTCTAACACTTCTACATTATTGAGAGAAAGAATGAGAAGGTATGAAACAAATTTTAATGAGGAATTTTTATGGATTTTTGAAAGTTATAAATGGGATAATTAATCATAACAAAAAAGCTCTGTCTGTATACATCAGAAAACACACTATAAATCTATGGGATTCAGTCTCCACTGCTATATCAGCTGACACAGAGCTGAAGGTGGAGGAGAAAGGTTAACCCTCCTCATTCCCTTCCCCACCCCACATAGAGTTGGCCTTTTCTGGTCAGGTTTCCGAGGCAGTAAGCATTTTTTTGAGGGCCTACAATGTGCCAGACACTGCTCTGGGCACCTGGGTAGAAAGAAAGATCTTGAAGACTCTTGCCCTGTAGGGAAGTTTATAGCTTGGGGAGCAGGTGGAGGAAGAACGAAAAAAATCACACTAATATTTAATTACTTAAAATAATTGTTTTTTCAAGGCTGGGCACGGTGGTTCACGCCTGTAATCCCAGCATTTTGGGAGGACAAGGCTGGCAGATCACCTGAGGTCAGGAGTTTGAGACCAGCCTGGCCAACCTGGTAAAATCCCGTCTCTACTAAAAATACAAAAATTAGCCAGGCATGGTGGCGAGCACCTGTAATTCCAGCTACTCAGAAGGCTGAGACAGGAGAATCACTTGAACCCAGGAGGTGGAGGTTGCAGTGAGCCAAGATTATACCACTTCACTCCAGCCTGGGTGACAGAGTAAGACCTTGTGTCCAAAAAAAAAAAAAGAGAAGTCTTTATTTTGTTTGTTTAGCGTTTCTGTGGCTTCGGTCTTTAGTTTCCTTTTTATTTCTTTATTTTTTGTTTTATTTCACTATGGAAAATTTCTAACATAAAAGGAGACAAATGGTATCATAAACTTCCATGATTCTATCACCTAGGTTCAATAATTAAGAATTCGGCCAGGTGTGGTGGCTCACACCTGTAATCCCTGCACTTTGGGAGGCCGAGGTGGGCAGATCACCTGAGGTCAGGAGTTCGAGACCAGCTTGGCTAACATGGTGAAACCCTGTCTCTATCAAAAACAAAAAATTAGCTGTGTGTGATGGCATGTGCCTGTAGTCCCAGCCACTTGGGAGGCTGAGGCAGGAGAATTCCTTGAACCCGGGAGGCAGAGGTTGCAGTGAGCTGAGATCACGCCGCTGCACCCCAGCCTGGGGAACAGAGTGAGACTCCATCTCAAAAAAAAAAAAAAAACAAAAAAAAAAAAAAATTCATAGCTAATCTTATTTCATCACTAATATCTCCCTGGATTATTCTGAAGCAGATCATATCATGGTATCATTTTCATCCATAAAGACTTCAGTATGCCTCTTGGATTCCTTTTACTTGGTAAGTCCCCCCTCCTTGTAATGTATTTGTTGAAGAGGCTGGGTCATTTATCTCATGGAATTTCTTACCATCTGAATTTTGGTGATTGCACCGCGCCCGGCCTTGTTTTTTTTTTTTAAGGGATGGGGGTTACTATGTTGCCCAGTCTGAACTGGAACTCCTGGGCTCAAGCCATCCTCCACCCTCATCCTCCTGCCTCATCTTCCTGAGTAGCTGGGACTATAGGCACCTAAGTCTTTGTGATAATTTTTTTTTTTTGAAACAGGGTATCGTTCTGTTGCACAGGCTGGAGTGCAGTGGCACAATCATGGCTCAAGGGACCCCCAAACTCCTGGGGTCAAGCGATCCTCCTGCCTCAGTCTGCAGAGTAGCTGGGACCATAGGTGCATGTCACCATGTCTGGTTAATTTTTCAATTTTTTGTAGAGATGGGGGTCTCACTATATTTTGCAGGCTGATTTCAGACTCCTGGGCTCAAGCAATCTGCCCTCCTTAGCCTCCCAAAGTGCTGGGATTATAAGCGTGAGCCACTGCAATAATTTTGGTGATTGCAACCAACAGTATGATTTAACATGTTCTCTGTCCTTGACATTTCCTGTAAACTAGAAGTTGGATTTAGAGTAGCTGATCAGATTTAGGTTAGGGATTTTGGCAAGACTACTTCATGACTAATGCTTTTCATCAGAGGCACATAATATCTGGTATTTGTCTTTTGAAATCACCCTATTGTCCTTGATAAATGCGTAACTATCTGGTATATAATGTGATGTTCCAGGCTCATCTTGTGCATTTCTTTCCCAGGAGCCGAGATCTGGAATCAGCCATTTTTCTAAGGAGCCCTGCTTTCTTTTAGTAAATGGCATTTAGAGATCATACACTGTGTGCAAGAAATGCTTGCTTTTGAAATGATGATGGTTTCTAGAAATAATTTTTTATAAGAAAATACTTTATGGGTTCTTACTAATAGTTCTATTTCAAATTTAGGTAAGACTAAAATGTTTCTACTTAACTTTATTGATCTTGTACCCATACCTGGGATATAAAACATCCCACTTTTCAAAACAACATAATTACTCATTGCTTTATCCTATAATACATGTAAACAGTCTTACTAACTGTATTAGTCTGTTCTCATACTGCTGATAATGACATACCTGAGACTGGGAAGAAAAAGAGGCTTAATGAACTTACAGTCCCACATGGCTGGGGAGGCCTCACAATCATGTGGAAAGCAAGGAGGAGTAAGTCACATCTTACATGAATGGCAGCAGGCAAGAGAGACAGCTTGTGCAGGGAAACTCCTACTTTTAAAACTGTTAGATCTTGTGTGACTCATGCACCATCATGAGAGCCACACAGGAAAGACCCGCCCCCATAATTCAATCACCTCCCACTGGGTTCATCCAATGACACACGGGAATTGTGGCAGTTACAATTCAAAATGAGACTTCGATGGGGACACAGCCAAACCATATCATCCCACCCCGGTCCCTCCTACTCCTAAATCTCATGTTCTCACTTTTCAGAACCAATCATGCCTTCCCAAAAACAGTCTCCCAAAGTCTTCACTCATTTCAGCATTAACTCAAATGTCCATGGTCCAAAATCTCATCTGAGACAAGTCACATTCCTTTCACCTAGGAGCCTGTAAAAGCAAGTTAGTTACTTCCTAGACACAATGGGGGTACAGGCATTGGGTAAATACAGCCATTCCAAATGGGAGAAATTGGCCAAAACAAAGGTGCTACAGTCCCCATACAAGTCCGAAATCCAGCAGGGCAGTTAAGTCTTAAAACTCCAAAACGATCTCCTTTGACTCTATGTCTTGCATCCAGGTCATGCTGATGCAAGAAGTGGGTTCCCATGGTCTTGGGCAGCTCAGCCCCTGTGGCTTTGCAGGGTACAACTTCCCTCCTGCCTGCTTTCATGGGCTGGTGTTGAGTGTCTGCAGCTCTTCCAGGTACACAGTGCAAGCTATCAGTGGATCTACCATTCTAGGGTCTGGAGGACAGTGGCCCTCTTCTCACAGTTCCACTAGGCGGTGCCCCAGTTGGGACTCTGTGTGGGCACTCCAACTCCACATTTCCCTTCCACACTGCCCTAGCAGAGGTTCTCCATGAGGGCCCTGTCCCTGCAGCAAACTTCAGCCTGGATATCCAGGCATTTCCATACATCCCCTGAAATCTAGGCAGAGGTTGCCAAACCTCAATTCTTGACTTCTGTGAACCCACAGGTTGAATATCACATGGAAGCTTCCAAGGCTTGAGGCTGGCACCCTCTGCAGCCATGGCCCGAGCTGTACCTTGGGCCCTTTCAGTCATGGCTGGAGTAGCTGGGATGCAGGGCACCAAGTCCCTAGACTGCACACAGCAGGGAGACCCTGGGCCTGGCCCATGAAACCATTTTTTCCTCCTAGGCCTCTGGGCTTGTGATGGGAGGGGCTGCCATGAAGACCTCTGACATGCCCTGGAGACATTTTCCCCATTGTCTTGGAGATTAATATTTGGGTCCTCATAACTTACGCAAATTTCTGCAGCCAGCTTCAATTTCTCCTCAGAAAATAGAATTTTCTTTTCTATTACATTGTCAGGCTGCAAAGTTTCTGAACTTTTATATCTGCTTCCCTTATAAAACTGAATGCATTTAATAGCACCTAAGTCACCTCTTGAATGCTTTGTTGCTTAGACATTTCTTCCACCAGATACCCTAAATCATCTCTCTCAAGTTCAAAGTTCCGCAAATCTCTAGGGCAGGAGCAAAATGCCACCAGTCTCTTTGCTAAAACATAACAAGGGTCACCTTTGCTCCAGTTCCCAACAAGTTCCTCATCTCCATCTGAGACCACCTCAGCCTGGACCTTATTGTTCGTATCACTATCAGCACAAAGCCATTCAACAAGTCTCTAGGAAGTTCCAAACTTTCCCACATTTTCCTGTCTTCTTCTGAGCCCTCCAAACTGTTCCAGCCTCTATCTGATAACTCAGTTCCAAAGTTGCTTCCACATTTTTGGGTATCTCTTCAGCAGCACCCCATTCTATTGGTACCAATTTACTGTATTAGTCCATTTTCACGCTGCTGATAAAGACATACCCGAGATTGGGAAGAAAAAGAGGTTTAATGGACTTATAGTTCCACATGGCTGGGGAGTCCTCCCAATCACAGTGGAAGGCAAGGAGGAACAAGTCACATCTTATGTAGATGGTGGCAGGCAAGAGAGAGCGCTTGTGCAGGGAAACCATTTTTAAAATCACCAGATCTTGTCATTTACTATCATGGGAGGAGCGCAGGAAAGACCCACACCCACAGTTCAATCACCTCCCACGGGGTTCCTCTCACGACATGTGGGAATTGTGGGAGTTCCGATTCAAGATGATGGCGGGGTGGGGACATAGCCAAACCGTATCACCAACACTACCACACTTCTCACTTCATTACTCAAAACAGTTCCACATATTTTAGGTTTTCTGATTCGGTTGGACTGGGTTTGAGTTTGGTCATTAGGGGATCTCCCAGTAGGAACATACAGTGGAATTCCTGAGTGTTAAGGTCATTTGCAATAGTTTCTCACTGTGCAGTTACACCACCAACTTAACAGATTGACTTTTTCATTTTGTCAAGTCTAATTTTGTTTTATACTTTTCTAAAGTACTATATCCACAAACTTCCAACATAAATCTATAAAACAAGTTATATTTAGAAAAGTCTAGCTTCTATCCCAATCCTCTCTCTCTATTCCCTCTCTCCTCCTACGTGATATACCAGTATATTCATATTCCCCTCCCCAATGATAGCATACTATCAGAATTTTCTTCACCTGACTTTTTACTCATTAGGTTATATGCTGGCGATTACAATATAGAACATAGAAATATGCCTCATTTCCTTTCAAAGCTGCATGGCACTCCATTATGCGTAGGCATCCTAGCTTATTTACTCTGTTCCCTATTGATGGGCATTGAGTTATTTCCAGTCTTTTGCTATTACCAATGTTTCTGTAATACATAGCCTTATGTATATTGATTAATTTTTGAATTTTTGACTGTGTTTTTTTATCTTTTTTTTTTTTTTTTGTAGAGATAGGGTCTTGCTATGTTGCCCAGGCTGGTCTTGAGCTCCTGAGCCCAAGTGATTTTCCTGCTTTAGCTTCCCAAAGTGTTAGGATCACAGGCATGAGCGACCACATCCAGCTGAGAGTGTGTCTTTAGGATGGATTCGTAGAAGTGAGATTTCTAGATCAAAAGGTAAATGTCTATCTAAAATTGCTAGATATTGCTGCTTTGCTCAAGAAACTTACTCTGTTGTGGAAGGAATGATAATGAAGGGGTTGGGAAGTGGAGGAAGAAAACTGAGACCTCCCTGAAGGGCTGACATCATCCTCCTATAGATGAAGGACCCACCTTGACAGGTGGTTTGTTCACACACAGCTGAGAAGATGAGGATGCTTTTCACCCTCCCAAATCCTCACTGAAATGAGGTGGTGCCACTTCCCCACTCTCAACCTGCTGCCATGCTCTGCCTCACCAGCTCCTTAAAAGGAAGGCAGTGGTTAATGTTAAAGCAAAATCAATAAGCCTCATAAACTAAAAAGTGGAAAATAACCTAGCAACTTATTACCATCCAATTTCAGTCAGTTCACTCCCTCAGGAAAGCAAACTGCAATCAGGAGATGGTGCCACGCGAGCTGCAGCAGCACGTTTGCAGAGGACGACCCAGGGTTGAATGGGCCACCTCCCTTAGCTGGAAAGATGGCAGGCCACGTTTCTCAGCACTGCTTTTTCAGCTTCTGATGACACTGAGGATCTCCTGGAGAGGTCCGTGACAGCAGAGCAAGGAGTTTTGATTTCTGAGTGTCTCCCTCCAGCAAGGGCCTGCCCTGTTGGCCATGGGCACTGTCTGGTAAAGTGTAGATCTGCCAGGCTCCTTGATACGCTTGTTCCAGCGAACTGATGGCACTGTCTCTGATGCCTCCACCAGATTTTGCCACTGTCTACCTTGGATTGTCACCCTGCATGGACAGGCCTGGCTTTGCATACAAAATGATACATTGTGGGGGATTGGTCAGAGTGGTGGAAAAACTACAGAGAAAGGACGCAAACCTTCTGAAAGGTCAGAAGGCTCTGCAGAGCCTCGGGGAAGAATAGCAGAAGACAGCTGTTCTGTAACCTTGAGGCAGAGGGCAAGGAGTAGTACAAGGCAGTGTGGGGGAATTTATCTCAGACAGGCTTGTTTACTTACGTTGACCAGGAACTGACCATTGATCATCCGTGTGCATCGTGTTCCCTGAAAGGGGAACGATAAATGTTAATTACCTGCAGGTTGTGTTGGCTCCAGGTTTTCGTCATTGTGCCTGCACTGAATAAAAGCAAAGCAGCTCCAGCTCTTAGGCTGCTCTCTCGACGTAAGAGCCAGGCAGTCACCTAGCTGCTCGTACACCGCATACCTCTGTCTGAGTACTCATTTCATCTGTCGGCCGTGGTCTGTGGGACAGACCCAGCAATACATGTCCTGAAGACGGGCGTCCTGTCAGCATCACCTCTGGATCCCCAGGAACCCCGGTGCTGACACCAGGGTGTACCACCAGCTGGTAAAACTAGGGCAGCCTAAAAATGGGAATCCCTTCCAAGGCTTTTGTGAGGATTTACAGACGCAGAGCTGATGCAGAGGTATGGAGCCCTTCGTAAAGTATCAAGTCAAATACAGATGCTCCTTGACTTAAGGTAGGGTTACATCCACCAGACCTCAGGGCATCTGCCCACCTTGGCCTCCCAAAGTGCTGGGATTACAGATGTGAGCCACTGGGGCCGGCCAAGTATTCCCAATCGTATTCACTGAGAAGAAAAGGGCTTCCGTCCTTCCTGTGGAAGATAGCCAAAAGGGGGAAGAAAAAGGATGAGGGGGCTTCTGATAATACAGGCTCACGCCTGTAATCCTGGCTCTTAGGGAGGAGGAGGCAGGAGGATAGCTTGAGCCCAGGAGTTCGAGACCTGCCTGGGCAATACAGCAAGACCCCGTTCTCCACAGAAAGGAAAAAAAAAATAACCAAGCAAGTGAAGCAAGTGTAAGATGGGGTTACATCCCTGTAAACCCATCGTCAACTGAAAATATCATTAAGTCAATCACCATTAGCTCGGGGACTGTCTGTGCAGGTGTTATTATCAGAGTAAGCACTGGATAAATGTTTAACACATGAGCAAATAAATGGTGGTGTGGAAAAAAAGGATGATGAGAATAAATGTCCCCGAGGCCAGGCGTGGTGGCTCACGCCTGTAATCTCAGCACTTTGGGAGACTGAGGTGGACAGATCGCTTGAGGTCAGGAGCTAGAGACCAGCCTGGCCAAAATGACGAAACCTCGTCTCTACTAAAAATACAAAAATTAGCTGGGCATGGTGGTGCGAGCCTCTAGTCCCAGCTACTCGGGAGGCTGAGGCAGGAGAATCACTTGAACCTGGGAGGTGGAGGTTGCAGTGAGCTGAGATCGCGCCACTGCACTCCAGCTTAGGTGAAGTGCTAAGGAGCAAGACTCTGCCTCAAAAAAAAAAAGTAAGTGTCCCGGGAGTTTCAATTAGTAGAAGGGGGTGGCCGGGGCGGGGCATGGGGGTACTGAAGTAGAGTGATTGGAGGATGGTTGGGTTTGGAAGGATTTGGAGATGTTGGCATATGGGAGCGGGGAACATTTCTAGGAAGGGAAAAATTACATTCGCATTCAGCGTAGCAACAAGCACTGTTTATTTGCAGCAACATTCTGGCCACAGGAGTCCTCTAAGTAAGTTGTGAGAAACAGTACAAAGGTGACTAAATGATCACTAACACCAATTGTGTCACTTTGTGCTGAGTGACCTCCTTTCATCCTCATGACAGCCTCATAAGAGGGCATTATCACAACTCAAGTGATAGATGAGGAATCTGAGGCACAACAAAGTTCATTAACTTACCTGCAGGAGAGGGAGAGGCAAACCACCAAAGAGCCTTTAATGCCCAACTAGGAATTTGAACAACCACAGTCAGAAGGAAGCCATTGAAGAGACGTGAGCATAGGCGTGACATGGTCATATTGGTGCTTCAGAGAAACGCAATATGGTATAGTAGTTGGGAGTTTGGATTTTGGCACCAGACCACTTGGTTCTCCTAAAATCCCAGTTCTGGCCAGGCGCAGTGACTCACCCCTTTAATCCCAGCACTTTGGGAGGCTGAGGTGGGCAGATCACCTGAGGTTGGGAGTTCGAGGCCAACATGGCAAAACCCCGTCTCTACTAAAAATACAAAAATTAGCTGGGCATGGTGGCAGGCACCTGTAATCCCAGCTACTTGGGGGCTGAGGCAGGAGAATTGCTTGAACCTGGGAGGCGGAGGCTGCAGTGAGATGAGATCGCACCACTGCATTCCAGCCTGGGTGACAGAGCAAGACTCTGTCTCAAAAATAAATAAATAAATAAATAAATAAAATCCCAGTTCTGCTCCTTGCTTGCTGTGAGATCTTACAAATATTATTTAACTGCACTGAGCCTCAGTTTCTTCATCTATAAAATGGGGGTAATAAAGGCATCCAGCTTATGGGGTCTTTTAAGGGAATAAAATAACACATGTAGAACACAGTACAGTGTATGGCAACTGTAAGTTATCATCAATGTAAGCTATCTACCAGGTGGCCTGGAGAGAGGTCAAAGGTAGGGGATAGCAGGAGGCACAGACTGAAGGCTAGGGTGGAATAGACAGTAAGATATTTTAAAGTAAGCCTCAACAGGATTCATTACTTGCATACATGGGAGAAGAAAAACACTTAAGAATGACTCTCAGATTCCCAATCTTTTCTTTTTTCTTTACTTATTTGCCCTTTTCTTTTTAGTCTCTCAAGATTCCCAATCTTTTTATTTTTTATTATTATTATTATTATTTTGAGACGGAGCTTCACTCTTATGGCCCAGGCTGGAGTGCAGTGGCACAATCTCGGCTCACTGCAACCTCCGCCTCCCAGGTTCAAGCAATTCTCCTGCCTCAGCCTACTGAGTAGTTGGGATTACAGGCATGTGCCACCATGCCCGGCTAGTTTGGTATTTTTAGTAGAGATGAGGTTTCATCATGTTGGCCAGGCTGGTCTCGAACCCCTGACCTCAGGGGATCTGCCCACCGTGGCTCCCAAAGTGCTGGGATTACAGGCGTGAGCCACTGCACCCAGCCAAGATTCCCAATCTTATTTTCTGAGAAGAAAAGGGCTTCTGTCTTTCCTGTAGGATATAGATAGCCATAAAGGGGGAAGAAAAAAAAGGATGAGGGGGCTTCTGATAGAAACACGAAAACTCGGAGAGAAGCTAGTTTTTTGGAGCGAGATCACACTTTGGGAGGGTACGTGTATGTGGGGTGGGGGGTGTCAAAAGGATCCTGGGTTCTATTGCCAGCTCTGCCACCAGTTGGCTGTGTCCCTTGCCAAAAACCTCTTTCCTTTTCTGGACTTCAGTTTTCAGTCAGTGAAATTAAGCTTTTCCACTTGAGATCTTAGAATTCTCTCCCAACTCAGACGTTCTCCAGTTTCACCTGATCACTATATAGCACTTGAAAGGGATGATGGTGCTAACAGCCTGGCTCTTAGCAGCCTTCTTAGTAAAAAAAAAAAAAAAAAAAAGTTTAAAAAATTTCTTTTCTTTTTTCCTTTTTTTGAGACAGAGTCTCACTGTCACTCAGGCTGGAGTGCAGTGATGCGATCTTGGCTCACTGCAATCTCTGCCTTCCAGGCTCAGGTGATCCTCCCACCTCAGCCTCCAAGTATCTGGGACTACAGGTGTGCACCACCATGCCTGGCTAATTTTTGTATTTTTTGTAGAGATGGGAGTTTGCCATGTTGCCCAGGCTGGTCTCGAACTCCTGAGCTCAAGTGAGCTGCCCACTTTGGCCTCCCAAAGTGTTGGGATTATAGGTGTGAGTCACCACACCTCGCCTGTGGAAAAAAAAAAAAAATTAAAGTAGAAAAGGACAGGTTTCACTATGTTGCCCAGGCTAATCTTAAACTCCTGGCCTCAAGTGATCCTCCTGCCTCAGCCTCCCAACGCCCTGGGATTACAGACACGAGCCATTGTACCCAGCCCTTTTCTTGAGGTTCAGGGGCAGGTGATGTGAACAGGAAGCAATATGAGAAGAGGAAACCTCCTTCTTCTTTCTTCCTGCTCCCTTAAATGTTGGACCTCAGGCCCTGCAAGAGACCCCGGGCGAGGCTCTCCAAAACAACCTCTGCATGGATCCTCCCACCGGTGACTCAAGAGATTCTGGGAACTGGTGTCAGAGAAAGTCAAGTGCAATGTTTATTTTATTTAGCCGCACTCTCTTCCACTTGATTGGTTCCTGACTGGGCTTTTGTTTTTCTACCAGATTAGAGAAGAAAGGGAAGGTTGTTTTAAAAAGTTCACTATCCTTAGCAACAGTGAAACCAGACCCCTTGGTGGTGGCTGGGGCCCAGCAGAGCTTGTGTTTACCCAGAGGGTGCACTTGGGTATAGGAGGTGGAGTGCCACCTGCCCAGGTGTGTGGCCTGCACCTGGCCTCAGGCAGGTGTTTAGCACCCTCCGCTTAGCACATCCTGAAGGAGAATGGGCACACACTCTTCTGGGAAGACCTGCATTTTGAAATAGAGTTTTACATAAAATAAAACAGAATAACCGGGGCTGAAGAATGCACGTGCCGAATGCATACCAACACCTGGAACACATTTGATCCGAGGAAATGAACCCCTTGGAGGAGGTTTTTCCCAAATAAAATACCAGGTATGTAACACAGCTAAACAGTACCACAGAGATGGTGTCCTCTCTCTCTTGTTTTATTTTTATATTTATTTTATTTTTTAATTTTTGAGGCAAGGTCTCACTCTGTTGCTCAGGCTGGAGTGCAGTGGTGCATTTATAGCTCACCGCGGCCTCGAACTTCTAGGCTCACATGATCCTCCTGCCTCAGTCTCTCAAATAGCTGGGACTACAGGTGCACACCACCGTGCCTGGCTAATTACTTTTTGGTAGAGATGGGGGTCTCCCTACATTGCACAGGCTGGTCTCAAACTCTTGACCTCAAGCGATCTGCTGGCCTCGGCCTCCCAAAATGATGGGATGGCAGATGTGAGCCATCATGCCTGACCTTCCCCTTTCTTATGAGCTGGCACCTGTGGCTAGATCATTTCCCTCAGGCATTGACAACATGTAAGAATTAAACTAAGGGATTCAAAATTAATTCTAACATATAGTGACTCATACTCGTTTTAACTTGAATTGGTCCTCAGACTTAATGACAGAGGACACACTGACCTTCAACAGGTCACACAGAATCATCATTTCAGCTCACACAGAATCATCATTATCAGTCCTGTTAGCAAACATTTATTGGGCATTTTTTGTGTTAAATAAGATCTCGTTTGTCAAAAATGTTTTATATACTTTAAAGCACCATGCAAAGATGATACTATGCTTGGTGGATTCACAGACTCCAAAAATATCATGCTCCATATTTTACAGGTAGGGAAACTAAGGTCCTGGGAAGGAAAAGACTTACCAATTATCTTTCCCTATTTTATTTGTCTTTGTTTCTTTCTTTTTTCTTTATAAAAAAATTTTTTTGAGGCCGGGTGTGGTGGCTTACGCCTGTAATCCCAGCACTTTGAGAGACCGAGGCAGGAAGATCACTTGGGGTCCTAAGTTCGAGACCAGCCTGGCCAACATGGTGAAACCCCGTCTCTACTAAAAACACAAAAACTAGACAGGCATGGTGGTGAACACCTATAACCCCAGCTACTTGGGAGGCTGAGGCAGAAGAATTGCTTGAACTCAGGAGGCAGAGGTTGCAGTGAGCCAAGACTGTGCCACTGCACTCCAGCCTAGGCAGTAAGTGACACTCTATCTCAAAATAATAATAATAATGATAATAATAATAATAATAATAATATTTAACCCAGTTCATAACTTTCCCTATTTTAAATGATAGCACTAGGCACTGATGATTCAAGGAGATGAGAAATGCAAGTAATAGTCTAGCTCTTGAGAGAGACACTGAGAAATTAAGCCAAGAGTGTTTAATCGCTCATTTGGACTTTACTTGAAGGGCATGTCCTGACGCCTCGGAGGGTGACCTGGCGACACAGGAGCTCAAATCTTCAAAGCAAGTTTGAAGACAGTAGCAAAACCTAAAAGGGAAGAGGGCACAGGAGTGACTGGGGACAGAAGAGAATCCTTGGCTGCTTGGATCAGATAGTGGGCTGCTGAAGGCAGTGACTGAGATCCTGAAACAAGGCGTAGCTCCCAGAGCAGGTGGCATCTGAAGGAACCTAAGCAGCAGGTGCTGGAGAACCACAGTGCAAGGGTGCCGGAGGGAGGGCATCATTCTTACTCTCAGTCATTGATTCACATGTATTTATTTATTTATTTAATATTATTTATTTTTATTGATACATAATGATGCACATATTTGGGAGTGACATGTGACAGTTTTATTATTATTATTTTTTTGAGATGGCGTCTCACTCTGTTGTCCAGGCTACAAAGTAGTGGTGTGGTCTCGGCTCACTGCAACCTCTGCCTCCCGGGTTCCAGCAATTCTCCCACCTCAGCTCCTGAGTAGCTGGGATTACATGTGCCCGCCACCATGTCCGGCTAATTTTTTGTATTTTTAGTAGAGATGGGGTTTCATCACGTTTGCCAGGCTGGTCTAGAACTCCTGACTGCAGATGATCCACCCACCTCAGCCTCCCAAAGCTCTGGGATTACAGATGTGAGCCACTGCACCCAGCTGTGACAATTTAAAACATTCACATAATTTGTAAAGATCAAATCTGTGTAATTGGGATATCCATGATCTGAAATATTTGTCTTTTCTTTGTGCTAGAAATATTCAAATTATTCTCTTCTACCTTTTTTTTTTTCTTAGTGATATGGGCTCACTGTGTTGTCCAGGTTGGAGGAGGGCAGTGGCTATCCACAGGTGCTATCCAAGTGCACTACCGCTCCAACTCCTAGGCTCAGGCAATCCTCCTGCCTCAGCCTCTGCAGTAGCTAGGACTCCAAATGCATACCACCATGCCTAGTGTCACTCCCATTTATGAAGCACCTACTCTGTTTCATGTCACAGGATTGTGGCACAGAGAGCAGGCAGGAGTCCACACAGGCAAGCTGTCGCCATGGGGGATAATCAGGGCTAGTATTAAGCAGGGTCAGGACAGGCTTGGGAGACACATTTACACTTTGTGAGTGGAGCAAGAGTCATTCATTCAATGATAAACATCTTTTGAGTATATTCTATATGCCAGTAAAGTTCTAGACATGGAGAACAGTGGGCAAAATGCCCTTGTAGACATTACATTCTACTGGGGAGGGGGAGAGAGACAATAAATAAACTAACATCTATAATACGGCAGATGGTGATTCATGCTATGGAAAAAAACAGATCAGGACAGGGGGATGACGAGTACCAAGGGGAAGGGATTTCAACTGTGGGCCTCAGTGAGGAGGGGATGTTTAAACAAAGACCTGAAATAGGTAAGGAAGCAAGCCGTAGGGCTACTGGTAGAGGCAGAGGGCACGGCAAGTGCAAAGGCCCTGAGGTGGGAGTGTGCCAGGTGCACACACACTTGCAATGAAAAGTCACTAGTGAGGCCAGGTGTGTGGCTTGCACCTGTAATCCCAGCGCTTTGGGAGGCTGAGGCAGGCAGACTGCCTGAGCCCAGGAGTTTGAGACCAGCCTGGGCAACATGGCGAAACCCCTTCTCTACCAAAAAAAACTATATATATATATATATATATTTGTATTGTATATATTGCATATATATATTATACATATACTGTGTATATACATATTTATATATATACTGTGTATGTGTGTGTATATATATGTACAAAAAATTAGCCAGGTGTGGTGTCATGCACCTGTAGTCCCAGCTACTCTAGAGGCTCAGTGGGAGGATCGCTGGAGCCCAGGAGGTCGAGGCTGCAGTGAGCCACGACTGCACCACTGCACTCCAGCCTGGGCAACAGAGCAAGACTCTGTCTCAAGAAAAAAAAAAAAAGGCCGGGTGAAGTGGCGGCTCATACGTGTAATCTTAGCACTTTGGGTGGCCGAGGTGGGCAGATCTTTGAGTCTAAGAGTTCGACACCAGCCTGGGCAACGTGGCAAAACCCTCTTTCTACAAAAAATACAAAAATTAGCTGTGTGTGGTGGCACATGTCTGTAGTCCCAGCTACTCAAGAGGCTGAGGTGGGAGGATCGCTTGAGCCTCGGAGGTGGAGGCTGCAGTGAGCCAAGATCGTGCCATTGCACTCCAGCCTGGGCGACAGAGCAAGACTCTGTCTCAGGAAAAAAAAAAGAAGAGAGAAAGTCTTTACTAGAGAAACACACGGACTGTTTCGCTGCCACAGGCTGACATTTTCTTCCTGGCAGTTTACAGTGAAATTTAGTAATGAATCCCCACACCCACACTTGCAGATCAGAATAGACCACCGCCATAAATACTAGGTCAGTGTTCCCTTCCCAAGCTTAAAACTTCAGGGTGACTGTTTGTGGGACCCCCCACCGTGGGCTTAACGCTGTGGGTTCACCTTAGCTTCACTCCCGCACTCAGAACAAGGTGACACCCACTGGGCCTGCAGCAAAGGTGGGAATCTTAGGAAAACACAGCTGCAGGCTTCAGCTGGCGTGTAAATGTTCCTCTGCATCATGTGCTTGTTGTTTTCTGATTTGCTTGGCTTGGAAAGCTTAGCTTTGGGGCTCTAAACTTAATCCCAACAGACCTGAATTGATGTCTCTTAATTATGTCCGTGATGTAGTAAATCAACACCCTATTAGGAAGTCATTCAACTTCAACTATTAAATATTCAGAAACTTTTTACAAGAGAATTGCAACATGTAAGCCCTCTGGCAGAAAGAGATGTTACTAATCTGTTTTGTGTACAGAGAAGTGCTGGCTGACACTTTGCAAAACAGAGCTGAGCTACCAGTTACATGCTCCTTCATGTATTTTATCAAACCACGAGTTTAATTCCTGCTGCATAAATAACTGTAAAGCATCTAGTATAACCACTACCCCAACCTTTCCTGCCTAATTCTTTTGCCTCTTTGTGGTTCCCTTTATCGAGACTTACATTGGAATCATGTCCTGCTTTTCGGAGACAGAACATTCATTCATTCATTCATTCAGCAAGTTTTCAGGACTGTGGCTGGGTGTGGTGCAATCCCAGCACTTTGGGAGGCCAAGGTAGGCTGATCACTTAAGGTCAGGAATTCAAGACCAGCCTGATCAACATGGTGAAACCCCATCTCTAGTAAAAATACAAAAAGATTAGCTGGATGTGGCGGCACACGCCTGTGGTTCCAGCTACTCAGGAGGCTGAGGCAGGAGAATCGCTTGAACTTGGGAGGCTGAGGTTGCATTGAGCCGAGATTGTGCCACTGCACCCCAGCCTAGGTGACAGAGTGAGACTCTGCCTCAAAAAAAAAAAAAAAAAAAAAGTTTTCAGTATTGAGCACCTTCTCTGGGCCAGGCACTGCTCTGGGCTCTTGGGATATATCAGCAAATGAAAAAGATCTTTGCCCTGGTGGAGCTTATATTCAAATGCAGAAAACTGACAAATTGTACAGGGTATTAGAAGGTGACACATGATATGGGAAAAATAAGAAATGGAACCGAATGTTGTTGGTGGGGTAGGGGGTGGGGGCGGAGGCAGTTACAGTGTTAAACAGGGCAGTCAGAGTAAATCATATGGGCAACTTGACGAAGATGGGGCAGTAACCAAACAAGTACTGGGAGGAAGAGGAGCAAGGAGAGGGCGCAGCCAGGGTGCAGGCCCTAAGGTGGCACATGCTTGCTGTGTTGGAGCCCTAAGCAGACCACGTAGTGGGCGAGGAGTGAACCAGAGCACGACAGGAGGAGGGGATGTCAGGAGAAGGAGGAAGGGAGGGAAGCAGATCGTAGTGCTTTGTAGCCTGCAGAACGATGTTCACTGGTTTTTGGGGTTCATGTAGGAACTCAAGTGATTGGACCAACAGAACTGATTCTTTGAAGAAGCAGAGGGGAGACCTGGGCTTTGCTTTTCCTGTGGCCATTAAGTTAATTGCCTGACCTTTGACAAAGTCTTGAGAACTTCTCTTCAGTGTTGAAAACTAGGTTATTCCTAAGGCTCCTTTCAGTTTTGAGATCCTATGACTTTAGGGAGTTGTCTCCAACACGTGATTTGAATAGTAGTGAAATATCTTGCAGTCCAAAAATCTCATTATGCATCTGCAGCCACCAGACCTCAAATCTCCAGGCAAGCCTCAAGACTTCAGTGTTTCTGGAGTGATGGGACCCCTTTGAAAAAGATTTGCCAAGAACTACAGGACTTCTCTGGAGAAAAATGGAGAGCTACACGTGCACACAGCAGTTGCTGACATTGTAGGAAGTCCACAGCGTCCTTAAAGCACAACCATGGGGCTCCCTGCAAGGTGAGCCACGAGCTGCTCATTCAGAATCCCTGCATTAAGGGTCATTTCCTGCATTGGGGTCATTTCCCCCAACTTTTTTTTTTTTTTTTTTTGAGACGGAGCTGGAGTACAATGCCATAATCTCGGCTCACTGCAACCTCCATCTCCCAGGTTCAAGCAATTCTCTTGCCTCAGTCTCCCCGACTAGCTGGGATTACAGATGCCTGCCACTATGCCTGGCTAATTTTTGTATTTTTCAGTAGAGACGGGGGTTTCACTATGTTGACCAGGCTGGTCTTGAACTCCTGACCTCAGGTGATCCGCTTGCCTTGGCCTCCCAAAGTGCTGGGATTACAGGTGTGAGCCAGCATGCCTGGCTCCCCAAAACTTTCTATTACGGCAATGTTTCATACATTCAGAGAAACTGAAGACCAGTACAGCACACTCCTGTGCATCTTTCATTTAAATTTTTAAAAATGTTAGTGTTTTCTCTATATATAATACTTTACCTATCATCGTTTCATTGTTGTTGACCCATTTGAAAGTTACAGCTATCATGACACTTTATCCCAAAATACTTTCAGCCTGTGTCTTTTAAGAATAACAGTTTCCTGTTATACGACAAAACTAACACTAGTTGACCTAAATATCAAATAGAGAGAGGCACTCTAAAAAAAAGTATTCATCTGGGTATGTATCATTGCAAGGGGAATATGCATGCCATAGTGAACTATGTAAAGGTTAAAGCAGACAAAGGTTTTTAAAGGAAAACTGAGGAGTATATAATTGTTTTGAGATAATTATCCTTGGTAACGAAGATCAGTAACAAAGGTGGCACCAGTCTGAGGTTGAACAGCCAGTTGTTTTGGCAGATGTCCTGGCAGAAGTATTTTTTGTGTGAGGCCCCGATGACCTGCATGCAAGGTTGCAATTTTTGCAGTCTTTTGTGATAGTTTTTGTTTTTGTTTTCAGGCACTTACGCGTGAGAACCCTCTCTTCATAGCTTCTTTGGCTCTATTTGTCAGTTTTTTGTTTCGTTTTGTTTTTAAATACAAGTGACTCCATTTTGATTCTTACAACTTTAACAAACTGACTCCATGCTCATATCCAGCCACATTCAAATTCCCTTCATTCTAAGAATTCCTTCAACACAATTCCTTTTACACATTATGAGGATCCAATCAAGGTTCACATATTACATTTGATTATTACGTTTTGCTAGTCTATTTTATTCTGAAACCATCTCTCCAGGGTTTCGTTTTTGATTGTTTATTTTCATGATAATGACTCTTCAGAAGAGTTCAGACCATTTGTCTTTTTTTTCAATCCTGCTCCTTCTGTAAAGACCATGTCTTATAGAATGTCCCGCTTCTGGATTTGACTGGTTGTCCCCTGCTAGTGTTCCCTAACTTGTTCCTCTATCGCCCACATTCCTTGCAAAGGAGAAACTAGATCTAAAAGTAATTTGTGAGTTTTAATTAAAGTACAACATAATCTGGGAAGTAGTAATCCATTTTCTAGATGTTGGCTGGATTAAATGCCAATTTAGGCTGTTGGCTCTTTAGAAGACTGTCTTTGGCTTTCTAGGACTCCATCGCCAGGGAGGATCACCTAGGGAGGGATTTGTGGTTATATAGAGACAGGGACAGGGAGAGAAAGAGACACATTTTCCCTAGCTGTGAAAGGATCAACACTGAATTTGGAATTTAGTGTGGAAGTTGACCATTTTTATTCTCTAGACTTCAGTTTCCTCGTCTAAAAAATGAAATAATAATAATTTTATTTTTGATGGATTATTGGGCTTAAATGAGATAACAGATTATTATTATTATTATTTTGTAGCTCTCCATTTCTCTCGAGAGAAGTTCTGTAGTTCTTGGCAAATCTTTTTTTTTTTTTTTTTGAGACAGGGTCTCTCACTCTGTTGCCCAGGCTGGAGTACAGCATCACAATCACATCTCACTGCAGCTTCAACCTTCTGCGCTCAGGTGATCCTTCTGCCTCAGCCCCCCAAGTAGCTGGGACTACAGGTGTGTGCCACCATGCTTGCCTAATTTTTGTGTTTTTTGTAGAGACAGGGGTTTGCCATGTTGCCCAGGCAGCTCTTGAACTCCTGGGCTCAAGCCATCTGCCTGCCTTGGCTTCCCAAAGTGCTGGGATTACAGGCATGAGCCACCAGCCCATCCCTAGAAAATTCTTTCTATGTAAACTAAGCTAGAAGTGGCTCTGCTTTAGGAATTGATACTAAGTGCAGACATACCTTCAGTTCATCTCATGTAAGTGAACCAAGTGTGAATATCTATCTATGTATCTATCTACCTAGCTATCTATCCATTACTATCACGATGAACTTCTTTTTTTTTTTTTTTTTTTTTTTTGGAGACAGAATTTTTGCTCTATCGCCCAGGCTGGAGTGCAGTGGCATGATCTCAGCTCACTGCAACCTTCACCTTCCGGATTCAAGCAAATCTCCTGTCTTTGCCTCCCAAGTAGCTGGGATTACAGGCGCCCACCACCACATCTGGCTAATTTTTCTATTTTTAGTTGAGACAGGGTTTCACCGTGTTGTCCAGGTTGGTCTCGAACTCCCAACCTCAGATGATCCACCTGCCTTGGCCTCCCAGAGTGTTAGGATCACAGGTGTGAGCCACCATGACCTCATGATGAACTTCCCAAGAGTTACTGAAATAGTGGTGGGGGTCAGTTTTTCAATGATGATTTAATGCAGTAGTTCTTAGCTGGGGGTAATTTTGTCCTCCAAAATTACCTGTCTGATCACATTTTTGGTCGTTATAACTAAGGAGCTGCTGTCTGATCACATTTTTGGTCGTTATAACTAAGGAGCTGCTGTCTGATCACATTTTTGGTCGTTATAACTAAGGAGCTGCTACTGCTATCTACTGGGTAGAAGCCAAGGATGCTGCTAAACACACTACAGCGCACAGGACAGCCCTAGCCCCACAACAAAGAATCATATCGCTCAAAATGTCAATGGTGCCTAGTTAGAGAAACCTTGATTTAATGTGAGGCTCAATTAAATACTGAACCTTAGACAAGACTCCTTGACAAATCCTTTGAAAATCAGGGTTTGAGGTAACTTACACCAAAATTCCATGCAATAAAATTGCAAATTATATCCATCCTGGGCCACGGAGTGAGACCCTGTCTCAACAAAACATCAAAAAATTAGCCAGGCATGGTGGCATGTGCCTATAGTCCCAGCTACTTGAAAGGCTGAGATGCAAGGATGGCTTGAGCCCAGGAGGTTGAGGCTACTGCACTCCAGCTTGGGCAACAGAGTGAGACTCTGTCTCAAAAAAATTTACAAATTAGGAATTGAAGTAGAAAAACAGAAAGAAAAAAAATGAAGAAATAAATATGTTAATTATTTCAATTAACATAATTGCTATGGTTCAAATGAGTTTCCTCTATGGCTAAAAAGAAATCAGAATCAATTGTAGATTTGATTATGAGAAAAGATAATTCCTAAGGAGAATCGCTTTTCCCAAAATAAATTGTAGCTAAATTTTCATAATAAAGTTTTTTTATAATATGGGGAACAATGAGTGATATGTTGATGGGAGGGACAATGTTTTCAGTAATTGTGCAAAAATGTAGAAGTTCGTTCCATATAGGTATTTACTAACGTAACTTTGATTAAAGCTATAAGGGAAATATTCAGATGAAATTTTGTTAAGGTGATTCAGTGAGGGACTATATTAATAGGATTCCACATGGAGCCTTCTCATGGTCTAATTTGATAATTCTGAATTATGGTACCTTGGGGGAGTATAAAGTTTAAGTAAAGGCATAACTGAATCATGGCCTAGAGCCTTTATTATGTTATTTTGAATGCTTTGTAAATATACTGTTTTTAAAATAATGATATTTTTGAGATATTAGTCATGCATCCTAAAAAATAAGCCTTTTAAAGTCAGTTTATGGTATATTCACTGAGTTGTGCAACCATCACCACTATCTAATTTCAGAATATTTTCATTGCTCCCAAAAGAAACCCTGTATCCATTAGTAGTCACTGCCTATTTACCCCTTTCCCGTGTTTCTGGGATCATGTCCATTTTAAGTTCTGTGTATGGTATGAGGAATGAGTCCAATTCATTCTTTTGCATATGGATATCCAGTTGTTTCAACATCATTTGTTAAAAAGATTATTCTTTTTCCCATTGAATTGTGTTCACACCCCTGTTGAAAATCAGTTCACCAGAAATGTAAGGGTTTATTTCTGGATCTTCAATTCTATTCCATTGATCTACATGCCAATTTATGCCAGTACCACACTGTCTTGATTACTGCAGTTCTGTAGTAAGTTTTAAATTTGCAAGTGAGTCCTTTACATTTTGTCTTTGTTTAAATAATTGTTTTAGGCTGGGCGCAGTGGCTCATGCCTGTAATGCCAGCACTTTGGGAAGCCAAGGTGAGAGGGGGAGGGGTGGATGACCTGAGGTCAGGAGTTCAAGACCAGCCTGGTCAACATGGTAAAACCCCATTTCTACTAAATATACAAGTTAGCTGGGCATGGTGGCATGTGCCTGTAGTCTCAGCTGCTAGGGAGGCTGAGACAGGAAAATCGCTTGATCCTGGTTGCAGTGAGCTGAGATTGTGCCACTGCACTCCTCCTGGGTAACAGAGTGAGGCTCTGTCTCAAAAACAAAACAAAAACAATTGTTTTAGCTGTTTCTGCTCCCTTGTATCTGCAGATGAATTTTAGTTTTCTTTATTTGCAATGTCTTTTCAAGGCGTTTGGTATCAGGTTAGTACTGTCCTTATAGAATAAGTTGGGAAGTACTTCCTCCTCTTTTTTTTTGTAACAGTTTGTGAAGAATTGGTACCAATTTTCCTTAAAATTGTGTACATTCATCAGTGGTCATCTGGTCCTGGGTTTTTCTTTGTGGGAAGTTTTTTGATTACTAATTTCACCACCTTACTTGTTTAGATCAATTTAGATTTTCTATTTCTTCTTGAATCAGTTTTGATAGTTTGTACCTTTCTAGAAATGTATCCATTTTAGTTACCTAATTTGTTTGCAAACTACAACTTATAATATTTCTTTATCATTCTTTTCTATAAAATCAATAATTCCTCTCTTTAATTTTTTTTTTTTTTTTTTTTTTTTATTAGAGAGAGAACCTCACTGTGTTGCTCAGCCTGGTTTTGAACTCCTGGGTTCAAGCAATCCTCCTGCCTTGGCCTCCCAAGTGGCTGGGACTACCCATATAACCATGCCCACCCTCCCAAGTGGCTGGGACTACAGGCCTGTACCACCAATACCTGTTTTGTTTTGTTTTTTTCAAGATGAAGTCTCGCTCTGTCACCCAGGCTGGATGCAGTGGCGTGATCTCGGCTCACTGCAATGTACGCCTCCTGGGTTCAAGTGATTCTCCTGCCTCAGCCTCCTGAGTAGCTGGGATTACACCACGCCTGGCTAATTTTTGTATTTTTAGTAGAGATGGGGTTTCACCATGTTGGTTAGGCTGGTCTCGAACTCCTGACTTTGTGATCCGCCAGCCTTGGCTTCCTAAAGTGCTGGGATTACAGGTGTGAGCCACCGCGCCCGGCCACCAATACATTTTTATTTTTTCCCTCCTTCCCCTCCTTCCTTTCTTTGTCACTCAAAAACATCTGAGGTCTCTTTCATTTTTGATGTTAGTAATTTGAGTCTTCTCTCTAATTTTTGGTCAGGTTAGTTAAATGTTTGTCAATTTTGTTGATATTTTCCAAGAATCAAGGTTTGGTTACACTGATTTTCTCTGGTGCTTTTTTTATACTCTAATTTATTTCTATTCTTATCTTTATTATTTCCTTCCCTCATAAATATGCTGTTAAATGTTTGCATAGTATCCCCATCATTTGGATGTGTTATAAATATCCCAGTTTTGCTGAATATTTTAGATATTTCTGAATATCTGCTGATATTTTAGAGCTTTAGATACCCCCACCTCCATTTTTTTTCCCATTATTAATGATATTGGCCAGGCTCATGCCTGTAATCCCAGCACTTTGGGAGGCCAAGGCAGATGGATCACTTGAGCTCAGGAGTTTGAGACCAGCCTGGGCAACATGGAGAAATCCCATCTCTTTTTTTTTTTTTTTTTTTTTTTTTGAGACGGAGTCTCGCTCTGTCGCCCAGGCTGGAGTGCTGTGGCCAGATCTCAGCTCACTGCAAGCTCTACCTCCCGGGTTCACGCCATTCTCCTGCCTCAGCCTCCTGAGTAGCTGGGACTACAGGCGCCTGCTACCTCGCCCGGCTAGTTTTTTGTATTTTTTAGTAGAGACGGGGTTTCACTGTGTTAGCCAGGATGGTCTCAATCTCCTGACCTCGTGATCCACCCATCTCGGCCTCCCAGAGTGCTGGGATTACAGGCTTAAGCCACCACGCCCGGCCGGAAACCCCATCTCTAAAAAGAAAAGAAATATATACGTGTGAACATCTCCATGTAAGCAGAATTTTGTTTTAGATTTTTGTATAGGGTAGTAGTTAGTAGAAGTGGCTTTGGAGCAACACCATGTCCTTCAGTTTACCCAGCTATGTGACTTTGGACAAGTTGTTTGTGTTTGGATTTCTTCATCTGTAATGTGGGAATGGTAATTTGTTCTTGGGTGTCTAGGTTATGTTATAATTAGGACTGCTTTCTATCACTGAAATATCTAGGGCAGAGGATGTGAACTGTTCTAAATAAACTCAATACATAAAGAAATATTTTCTGTTAGTTCCTTTCTGTGAAAAATAGGGAAAGAAAATGAATACATATATGTAAGAAGCCACCTCCAAAGTTCCAAAGTAGGTATTTCAGGAATGTGATGGTCTTTTTTTTTTCCTTTTTCAAATTGGTAACAATTTGAAAAACCCTGCGGGTGAACCACATAGACTAGAAATATGGCAAAAATTAAGAAAATGTTAGGTATGGCTTGAATGCATAAAATATATGTAGATACTAGTCTATGTGTTATTTGACTATGTTATTGGTCAGGCTTCTAGTCAACAGTAGACTACTCGTAGTTATGTTTTTAGGGAGTAAACTTTTTTTTTTTTTTTTTTTTTGAGACAGGGCCGACTCACTCTGTTGCTGAGGCCAGTGTAATGGTTCGATCTCGACTCAATGCAACCTAAGGATCTCCTGGGCTCAAGCACCCTCTCACCTTAGCCTACCAAGTAGTTGGTACCACAGGTGCGTGCCACCACACCCAGCTAATTTTTTGTACATTTTATTTATTGTTAATTAATTTATTTATTTTGAGACAGAGTCTCACTGTTGTCCAGTGTGGAGTGCGGTGGCACCATCTCGGCTCACTGCAACTTCTGCCTCCCGGCTTCAAGCAATTCTCTTGCCTCAGCCTCCAGAGTAGCTGGGATTACAGGTCCCCGGCTAGTTTTTGTATTTTTAGTAGAGATGGGGTTTCATCATGTTGGCCAGGCTAGTCTCAAACTCCTGACCTCAGGTGATCTGTCTGCCTTGGCCTTCAAAAGTGCTGGGATTACAGATGTGAGCCACGGTGCCAGGTCTGAGTGTTAAAACTTATACTCAGAGTTTTTAATGCATGGCGGCTGCTGGGTCAACACCCACATTGTTTAAGGGTCAACTGTATTTTTTATTGTTTTATTTCTTTATTTTTCTTAAATATTTTTGATTCCTGGTTGGTTGAATCTGAGGATGCAGAACTGAGGAGGGAACATGGCTACATGTTGTCGGGGATAAAAAAGTAAACGTGACTCTGCCTTTTCTCTTGGAGCTTGAAATCAGCCTGTGAATACCTGAGCTGGTAGAGCTGGTAGAGCTGGACGAGGGTAGAGCTGATCATAATTTTTGTTTCTGAAGGAGAGATAAAACCAAGTATCTCAGGAATCGAAAATAGCTATTAGGTACCCCTTGAAGGGATAACTGAGATCCTTAGGGTTCTCAGTCTTCTTTAAATGTATGTATATTTTTAAAAATGAAACCAAAGTCATAAGTGTAATTAAAGGTACCCTAAAGGAATCACATTAGTTTTGAAACGATCGTGAGGAATCTACAGCATTAACGTTAGGAAACTTTTTTATAAAGCCCCAAGAGGTTTCACGTTGGTTGTCTCTGCTGGTAATATGAACTATTTAAGTGTATTTAAGGGGTGTAGTGACAAAGAGACACCTGGAAATAGCAAGATGTTTCTGGTGTGCTCCACCTTAAAGCCTTGTTCACTTTCTTTCTTTCTTTCTTTTTTTTTCAGATGGAGTTTTGTTCTTGTTGCCCAGGCTGGAGTGCAATGGCGTGATCTCAGCTCATTGCAACCTCCGCCTCCTGGGTTCAAGCGATTCTCCTGGTTCAGCCTCCCGAGTAGCTGGCATTACAGGAATGTGCCACCACGCCTGACTACTTCTGTATTTTTAGTAGAGATGAGGTTTCTCCATGTTGGTCAGGCTGGTCTCGCACTCCCGACTTCAGGTGATCCACCCGCCTCGGCCTCCCAAAGTGCTGGGATTACAGGCATGAGCCACCACGCCCAGCCAAAGCCTTATTCACTTTCATTTTGTGATTGCTGCTGTTGTGAAATTTGCAGAACTTCAAGCTGTTTGGACTCCATCTTCTAGGTTGAATTAGATTACAGGTAATCTCATGGTGGAGGTGTATTTTGGATCGACTCACTTTTGAAATATTTATGAAAGAAATTCCTTGGCCTTGGGACTTCCACACTGGAGCTGGCAATCAGGATCACCTTAATTTACCTATTGCAGTGAGGCATCTCTGCTCTGAGGAAAGCAAAACAAAACAAAACAAGACAAAAAGGAAGAGCTAATGGTTCTGTTTTGTTTTGTTGTTTTAGAGACAGGGTCTTGCTCTATCACCGGGCTGGAATGCAGTGACATCATCACAGCTCACCGTAGCCTCGATCTCCTGGGCTCAAGCGATCCTTCTGCCTCAGCCTCCCGAGTAGCTGGGATGGGACTACAGATGCACGCCACCACACCTGGCAAATTTTTTTAGTTTTGTGGAGACGAGGTCCCATGTGAGCCACTGTGCCCCACCTTTTAAAGAAATTACCATATGGAAGCAACTGTCTTTAGCAAATAGAAGATCATAAACATCCTTCTGAAGATCTTGAGATGTTGACTGCGGTTTATAGGGCTATGAAAATCTGCCCACCTGAGCGGGCAATGAAACAGCAGTGCCACCTACGATCCTTCCAGGGAGCAATTCTTTCTGATGCCAGGAGCCCAAAGGAAACTCAGTCAACCAGCTACAGATGGGCTTGCTCCGAGTTTGTTCTAGAAGTCAGAACTGCCAGCTCTGAAAATAGGTCACAAGTGACTGGCCATCCCTGGGCTGCTCACAGGAAGTAGCCGCAAAGGTCAGGGAAAGTTTTTAACGACTATCCAGGCCAGTGAATGCCAGGCTTTGAGGAGTTTCTCTTCTTGGCATCTGAAGCAGGCACATGGAGGAGCTGCCTTGGAGACAGAATGACAGCTGTGGTGATGTGAGCCTGATTCCTCAGTCCCGTAAAATAGATACCTTTGCAAAAAAACCATTTCTTTTTTTTTTTTTTTTCCTTTTTCTTTTTTTGAGAGGGAGTCTCGCTCTGTGCCCCAGGCCGGAGTGCAGTGGTATGATCTCGGCTTACTGCAAGCTCTGTCTCCCGGGTTCAGGGGATCCTCCTGCCTCAGCTCCCGAGTAGCTGAGATTACAGGCACCCGCAACCACACCTGGCCGATTTTTGTATTTTAGTAGAGATGGGGTTTTGCCACGTTGGCCAGGCTGGCAAAAAGGCCGTTTCTATACAGAGGAATCATCTTGCAGGACTCAAGGAATGATTAAGAGGAATCTACAGCATTCACTTTAGAAATTCGATGCAATATTCCCAAGAGGAGTTAAGGTTGGGATAAGTCATCTCTGAATTAATTTCAACCTTGAGATGTTGCAATCCTATGAAGTCACAGACATATTTCTTTTTTCTTTGTTTGAGATGGAGTCTTGCTCTGTCGCCCAAACTGGAGCGCAGTGATGTGATCTCGGCTTACCACAACCTCTGCCTCCTGGGTTCAAGCAATTCTCAGCTTCAGCCTCCTGAGTAGCTGAGATTACAGGTGCCTGCCACCATGCCCGGCTACTTTTTGTATTTTTAACAGAGATGAGGCTTCACTATGTTGGCCAGGCTGGTCTTGAACTCTTGGCCTCAGGTGATCTGCCCACCTTGGCCTCCCAAAGTGCTGGGATTACAGGATTGAGCCACCATGCCCGGCCTCAATCCTTGCTTTACTGCTGGCTTAAGTATCACCAAGGCAGGTGATACTTAACTCCAGATACATATTTCTATTAATACATATTTGCATGGATCATTTGTTACTGAAGTTTACGCCTTATGCTTGAGAATGCTATTTCACGGACACAATTGTTATAGTATAAATAAGAAAGTATACTTACAATCTGGATACTATTTTTTGCTTATCTTATTGGCCCAGCAACCAGCTTGACGTTGGGGACTATCAGGCTCCACATAATAACCAATGTCTCACTCTAAACAAACAGACAGGATACCATGGAGCCAGGGTCAGCAAACATTTTCTGTAAAGGGCCAGATAGTAAATATTGTGGGCCTTGTGGGCCATATGGTCTCTGTCGCAACGATTCAACTCTCTGTTGTAACAAAAAAGCAGCCAGGCGATATGTAAATGAATGAGCAGGGCTGTGTTCCAGTAAAACCACAAACACAGGCAGCCGGCTTTGGCTTGGGGCCGAAGAGCGTGGACTTTGAAGCCGGGTTCAAATCCTGGCTTTCTCACCTTCTAGCTCCAACCTCAAAGAACTTCATTATCTTCCTTGTATTTTGGTCTTTTCATCTCTAAATTAGTGATAGTACTTATCGAACAGTGTTGTCATAAAGATTAAATAAGTTCGTAAAGTACTTAAATAGTGCCTACCAGGTAGTTAAGTGCTATAGCAGAGTGTGTTAGATAATTAAACAACCTCTGCCATGGGCAATATTATTAGATAATTAAACAACCTCTGCCATGGGCAATATTATTCCCATTTCGATTTAGATTCAAAGAAAGAAATACATGACTTAGAAGAAGGCTACAACTGGAACTCAGTTTCCCCATCTCTAATATTAATATTAAAGATTGGCCAGGCGCGGTGGCTCAAGCCTGTAATCCCAGCACTTTGGGAGGCCGAGACGGGCGGATCACGAGGTCAGGAGATGGAGACCATCCTGGCTAACGCGGTGAAACCCCGTCTCTACTAAAAAATACAAAAAACTAGCAGGGCAAGGTGGCGGGCACCTGTAGTCCCAGCTACTTGGGAGGCTGAGGCAGGAGAATGGCGTGAACCCAGGAGGCGGAGCTTGCAGTGAGCTGAGATCCGGCCACTGCACTCCAGCCTGGGCGACAGAGCGAGACTCTGTCTCAAAAAAAAAAAAAAAAAAAAAATTACAGATCGCATTTTTCTCATCAGAGAACAAATCATTACATCAAAATGCAGGGAAATTCCCTATGACAGACTATGAGTCAGGCCTTGGCCTCTAAAGCCAAAATCTTTTTTTTTGTTTTGAGATGGAGTCTCACTTTCTTGCCCAGGCTGGAGTGCAGTGACATGATCTCGGTTCACTGCAATGTCTGCCTCCTGGGTTCAAGTGATTATCTGGCCTCAGCCTCCCGAGTGGCTGGGATTACAGGCGCCCGCCCCTACGCCCAGTTAATTTTTTGTATTTTTAGTAGAGATGGCGTTTCACCATATTGGCCAGGCTGGTCTCGAACTCCTGACCTTGTGATCCCACCTGACTCGGCCTCCCAAAGTGCTGGGATTACAGGCGTAAGCCACTGCACCCGGCCAAGCCAAAATCTTAAAGGACTACTTGTAATTCTTCTCTTCCCACCCACACAAGGAATTATTATACACAGTAGCGTGCAGGGGCTGGTGTGTATTGGCTCACTAGTGCTGACTGTTAAATTTTCAGGAATTTGGGCCAGGTGGGGTGGCTCACACCTGTAATCCCAGCACTTTGGGAGGCCAAGGTGGGAGGATATCATGAGGTCAGGAGTTCAAGACCAGCCTGGCCAACATGGTGAAGCCCCGTCTCTACTAAAAATACAAAAATTAGCCAGGTGTGGTGCCGGGCACCTGTAGTACCAGTTACTCGGGAGGCTGAGGCAGGATAATCACCTGAACCTGGGGGGTGGAGGTTGCAGTGAGCCAAGATGGTGCCATTTTACTCCAGCCTGGGCAATGAGAGCGAAACTCCATTTCAAAAACAATAAAATAAATAAATAAATAAATATTTTCAGGAATTTTGTGAAGCAGTAGGGAAACTCTTGGTAGCTTGAAACTGCCTGTGGTGGGAGCATTTACACCATTAAATTGGCAGGTGTCACACAGTGAGGGCTTTCAATCTCTTGGAGAACCAGGTTATCAGCACACTGGCCCTATGCCAGCAGTAAGCACTCCTCCAGGAGGGACCCCGTATCATAAATAGCTAGTTGGTAAATAATATTCAGTGTCATGTGAACCATCACATCCTAGGGCACCATGACCTCAGAAAAATGCCAGGCACATGCTTTTGCCTCATGGCAGAGGCAAATAGCTTTTACATGCTTTGTTTAGAGACGGAAACAAGTCAGTGATGGCCCTGGACTCTGATTTGTAGACATCTGACTAAACAGTCCTGCTCTCTGTTCCCATTCCAGTACACACACACACAGTGGCCTGCGTAGGTCAAGCTAAACAGGAACTGAATGGCGTAGGAGGCACTAAAAGAAAGAGACATAGAGCTTGTTGGGCAAACATCATACTCATAATCAAAGTACTTTATTTTCTTTTTTGAGACAAAGTCTCCCTCTGTTGCCCAGGCTGGAGTGCAGTGGCATGATTTCGGCCCACTGCAACCTCCACCTCCCAGGTTCAAGCAATTCCCCTGCCTTGGCCTCCCAGGTAGCTGGTATTACAGGCGCGTGCCACCACACCTGGCTAATTTTTGTATGTTTAGAAGGGATCGGTTTCGCCATGTTGGCCAGGCAGGTGATCCACCCGCCTCAGCCTCCCAAAGTGCTGAAATTACAGGCAGGAGCCACCGTGCCTAGCCTCAAAGTACTTTTAATGGACAGTTTTTCTAGGAAAGGCAATGAGTTCTGTGTTTGTTTTGTTTGCTTGTTTTGCCATTTCTTAAGGTAAGGTCTTCATAATCTAAACATGTGACTTCTACCCTTTCGTAGAAGCAGCAGAGGGAATACAAACAAGGGCTGAACTCAGTCAGAGATTGTTAGACAAGACACTCCCTCGTGTGAAGTTGTGAATCTCATTTTTCTTCTCTATAAAAGGAGAATCAAAACAATTCCATTGCTAGTCTGACATCGTGGTTGTGAAAATCAATGCTATCTTGTTCTCCACTTACTCAGCATACTTTCTGACTACCGCTGTGTGCTGTGAGGGGCTGAGGATCCAGACGTGACTGAGGAAGGTCCTGGCTCATGAGGAGGTGGAAGCTTGGGTGCTTAAACAGATAATCCAGAGTTTGGATGTGAGATGGTGAATCACTCTGGCTTCATTTGGTTATACTGGTCAAGAGTTTGGCTCCGGAGCAAAGTGTCTGGGTTTGAATCCTGGCTGTGCTTTTGGGTGAGTTATTGAACATATCTTTTTCTATTCTGTAAAATGGGATTTTAAAGCTTTCCTCAATTTCATCTGTAAGCAGAAATAATAATAGTACCTCCTTCCTAGAACTGCTACAAAGATTAAATAAGATAATATATGTAAAATTTCTTCCGTTTCTTCATCTATAAGAATGAAAAGAATAGTAACTACTATTTTTAGTGTTGGCATTGTTGTGATGATTAAATGAGATAACACATGAAAGTATTTAGAACCTTAGGAAAAAAACACGAGTAAGGTAGACTCACGGAAAACACAAACACTAAATAGGTATTTATTCAAGGTTGTAAATGCAGTGAGACAAATATGCGCTAAAGAGGGATTCTTTTTGTTTTATTTTTTGAGATGCAGTCTTGCTCTATTGCCAGGCTGGAGTGCAGTGGTGCGATCTCGGCTCACTGCAAACCTCTACCTCTGCGTTCAAGCGATTCTTCCACCTCAGCCTCCTGAGTGGCTGGGATTATAGGTGCCTGCCACCACGGCTGGCTAATTTTTGTATTTTTGGTAAAGACAGGGTTTCATCATGTTGGTCAGGCTGGTCTCAAACTCCTGACCTCAACTGATCCACCTGCCTCAGCCTCCCAAAGTATTGGGATTACAGGGGTGAGCCGCCACACTCAGCTAAAGAGGGATTCCTTAGCCTGGGAGTCAGGGAAGGCATTTAGAGATGATATCTGAGATTGTAAATTCATTCATTCAGTCATCCATCAGGTGCAAATATTCGAGTGTCTACCACATGCCAGGCTTCATCTAGTGCTGGGTCTATAGTGATACACCAAACTGACTTATTCCTTACCAGAAGCATCACAAAGAGATGGTTTGGGTGGGGATGGGGGATTTTTTTTTTTTTTTTCTGAGAGCTGAGATCTCACTATGTTGCCCAGGCTGGAGTGCAGTGCCACAATCATAGCTCACTGTAGACTCAAACTCCTGGGCTTAGGCAATCCTAGAAATCCTCCCACCTCAGCCTCCCAAGTAACTGGGACTACAGGCACCTGCCACTGTGCCCAGGTGAGAAGGATATTTTATGCACCCCTTTCCCATAATCCCAAAAGTCCTTCTCATATTTACAAAAATAAACAACTGTTATTTTTTCAATCTTACATGAGTATCATGCAATCACAGCCTTGAGATAAATATAACAACAACACAATAAAAATACTATAAATAAAAATGTATTTGCATAGCATTTCATCTGTAAGCAGAAATAATAATAGTACCTCCTTCCTAGAACTGTTACAAAGATTAAATGAGATAATATATGTAAAGTTTTCTTCTGTTTCTTCATCTATAAGAATGAAAAGAATACATTGTATAATACAATATAATACATTGTATTATAAGTAATCGAGTGATGATTTAAAGTATAGATGATGGGTTGTCATGGCTCATGCCAGTAATCTCAGCAGTTTGGGAGGCTGAAACAGGTGGATCACCTGAGGTCAGTAGTTTAAGACCAGCCTGGCCAACATGGTGAAACCCTGTCTCTACTAAAAATACAAAAAATTAGCCGGGCGTGGTGGCGGGCACCTGTAATCCCAGCTACTCAGGAGGCTGAAGCAGAAGAAATGCTTGGACCCGGGAGGTGGAGGTTGCACTGAGCCGAGATCGTGCCATTGCACTCCAGCCTGGATGACCGAATAAGACTCTGTCTCAAAAAAAAAAAAAAAAAAAAAAGTACACAGGAGGATGTATATAGGTTATATGCAAATACTATACCCTTTAATCTAAGAAACTTGAGTATTTTTGGATTTTGGTATCCACAGAGGTTCTGAAACCAATTCCCTGTGGATATGGAGGGACAACTGTATGTGGATTTAAGCCCCAAGTTGAACTTATAAGTTAGTCAGGCAAAAAAAAAAAAAAGGGAAGGGTAAGAACAGATGGTACAAAGACCCTGAGGCAGGAAAGAGGTTGGTGCGTCTGAGGAATTGAAAGAAGGCCTAGTGGAGTTGGAGTAACTTGGGGAAGGGGTCTGCGGTGAGAAGACAGGGAGGGCAGAGGAGTGCCAGTGAAGGGGGAAGGGGTCTGCGGTGAGAAGACAGGGAGGGCAGAGGAGTGCCAGTGAAGGCGGAAGTGGTGGGCAGGTCACATCCTGCACTGGACTTTGTGGACCCAAGAAGTTCATCTAGTATTCTAAGTGAGATGGGAAGCAAGTGAACGCTTTTATCAGTAGCTCTGCTTGAAGTCACATAAACTCATACTCTGGCTGCTGTGCAAGAATGCACTGAAAGTGGGCAAGAGTAAAAGCAGAGGAACCCGCTGGGAGCGAATGCACTAGTGCCAGATGAGAGATGGAGGTGGCATGCCAGGTGAGAGATGGAGGAGGCATGCGTTATTCTAGTGGCAGTGGAACTGGGAGCGAATGCACTAGTGCCAGGTGAAAGATGGAGAGCGCATGCATTATTCTAGTGGCAGTGAAGATGGAGTGATGGGGAAGGATTTGAAATGATCTTGGTGTTGGATTGGACAGGGTGGGGAAGGAGAAGGAGGTGTAAAGAATGACTCTCAGGTTTTGGGCTTCAGCAGTTGTTTGGGAGAGAGCATCTTTGCTAAGGTCAGGAGGCCCAGGAGAGGAGCTGGTTTGGGGAAGAAAGGCAGGAGTTGAGTTTGGGAGAAGTGAACTTATCTGGCACCGGTGAAACACTGTGTGAAAACGATAGGGAGGAATGGCCACGGGACTCTGAGGAGAGGCCTGGGCTGCAGGCATATGGTTGACAGTTTTGTTTTTTTGGTTTTTTTTGAGATAGAGTCTTGCTCTGTCAACAAGGCTAGAGTGCAATGGTGCCATCTCAGCTCACTGCAGCCTCCACCTCCTGGGTTCAAGTGATTCTCCTGCCTCAGCCTCCCAAGTAGCTGGGATTACAGGTGCACACCACCATGTCCGGCTAATTTTTGTATGTTTAGTGGAGATGGGGTTTCACCTTGCTGGCCAGGCTGGTCTCAAACTCCCGACCTCAGGTGATCCGCCCGCCTCGGCCTCCCAAGGTGCTGGGATTACAGGTGTGAGCCACCACGTCCAGCCTCAGTTGACAGTTATTAATGTATATGCAGATGACCACTACAGCCATGGTAGATGAGGCCACCAGGGAAGAGCATGTGGTTCAGTCCTCTTATCTTTCTTGGGGGACCCAGACACCTCTGGGAAGCTGCTAAAAGCTCCACTTCTTCCTTTAAAAGTATTTGCATCCAAGTTTAAGGAGCTTATAGATCCTTCTGAAGCCGGTCCACAACTCTTGTATGGTCAAGAGATGTCAAATTAAAAACAAACAAACAAACAAACAAAAAACAACAAACCTTGTGTAGACACAGGAATGGGTCCTAGGTTAAGCCCTGGGGAACAGCAACATTTAGAGACAGGACACAGGAAGCACCTGGGGAGGCTGAGACAGAGTAGACAGAGAGAAACAGGGAGGAGGAATTCCAAAATAGGTATGTTATCAAAACTAACAGCAAAGTGTCTCAAGAGTAGGAGACGCATGCTGCTGAGAGAACTAGAAAGACAAGGCCTGCAAAGTGTCCTCTGGAGTTGGCAACAGTAACATTCTGGGGGGCCTAGCCCCTGGAGTTGGCCTAACAGTGGTCATTTTTGTGGAGAGCTAGCTCTGTTAGGAGGAGGCTTTGCCCCTCTGGAGTGGGAAGAGACCCTGGGGCCGATGTAGGATGATGGGCAGATTTGTGGCAGGAAGGTGAGGATGTTGCCTCTTGATGGTGTAGTTTTCTTAGTGAAATAGGAGGTCAGGGGATAGTGAGAGGGAAGGGCACGCAAAGACAGGGGTTTTGAGGATGGAGGAGATGCGACATGGCCTTCGTGAGAAGTGAAGTCAGACCTTACTAGCATGACTGTTATCTCCATGCAGCTGCAATCAGGGTTGGCTCTTACAGTGAGTAGGATCAGAGGAAGGAAGCAGTGGACTTGGACCCAGAATCATCATGACTTGAGAACCAGCAAGCCTTCCAGAACTTTCCTAGACTGTTCCACTCCCTTTCTCTCCCCTATCTTGAGTTTCTCCTTTTTTTTTTTTTTTGCACCTTCTTTTCCTTCAACCTGTAAACATGCTCAAGCCTTTCCTGGTGACTCAGCACTTCCTCTAAAGCCAGTGTCCAAATTCTTTTTTCACCATTCTCAAAACATCTGTAACAGAAAAGGTTTTGGAATATCCAACTGCTCTTCTCTTTTTCCTATAGCTTTCCCTGCCTGGCTGCATGCTGTCTTACTTTGGCTGCACCTCGAATTCTGGGGCTCTTGATCTTCTAAAAGCTCCAATGAGTTGACAGGTTCATGCTGGGTAGCTTGGAGGTATACACTGCAGCCAGAAGCCTAGGGGCAACTCTTAGGATTTTAAATGGAGTGCACTGTAGTTCATTCTGAAGGCTGAATTTGTCTAACAGTTCAGGCTGGAAAGGATGGATGCCAGTGGGAACCACCGTAGGAATTTTTTTTTTTTTTTTAGATGCGGTTTTGCTCGTTAGCCAGGCTGGAGTGCAATGGCGCGATCTCAGCCCACTGCAACCTCCATCTCCCAGGTTCAAACGATTCTCCTGCCTCAGCCTCCCGAGTAGCTGGGATTACAGGCATGTGCCACCATGCCCAGCTAATTTTGTATTGTTGGTAGAAATGAGGTTTCACCATGTTGGTCGGGCTGGTCTTGAACTCCTAACCTTGTGTGATCCACCAGCCTCGGCCTCCCAAAGTGCTGGGATTACAGGCATAAGCCACTGCGCCCGGCCCATCGTAGGAATTTGAGGCTTATTAAGGAGGTGAAATAGATAGGACTTGGTGATTGGGTAAGGCAGAAGACTGAATTAAGAATGACTCACTCATTCCCAACTTTCTAATTCTGATGACTGTGGAGATGGTGGTGCCAACAACTGAGAGGGGCACCTATGAAAGCAGAGAATGAGTTCAGTTTTGGAAATGTCCAGTTTGGGGTGTCTCTGTGGTATCTAGCTAGAGCTGCCTGGTAGGCAGTTGGATATTTGGTTCTAAATTTTGTGGAAGGAGTCTGGGTTGGAAATTGCTAATTTGGGAGCCGCATCCATGAGGATGCAGGCTATCCCAGAAGAATGAGTGAAGTGAGAAAAGCTGTTGGCTTAGAGTGGAATCCTGAATTTAAGGTGCAGATTCCCAAGTGGATGCTACCAAGGGAGGCAGAGGCTTTACTTACCTTCCTGTGATAATTGAGAGGGTTCGCTCTTCTGAAACCAAGGCAGTAGGGATTCCAGAAGGTGAGCGCCATCGCAAGGTGTCATATATAGCAGAAAGAACCAGAGAGATAAGACCTGAGGAATGCCTGCAAGGTTTGGCAAAATGAAAGTCATGAGTTACTCTTGCCTGAGCAGGGTGAAGAAGGGTCAGAGTCGAGGAGGAGAAGCCAGAATGCCAAGCGTTGAGAAATGAGGAAGCAGAGGCAGCCAGGGAAGACCACTGTTTGAGGTCCGCATGCAACACTTGGAAGCTAGTTCGAGGGGGCGCTTCAGGAGGAGGTTGGCTTGATAATTTTGTTTTTAGGACTTGGAGAGGCCAGCCTGTTTACAGGCTGAGAGGAAACAGCCAGGCAAGGAAGCCGGGGAGGTGGGGGAGGATTTTAGGGCCTGACCACACCCAGATCGCTTTCTTGCGGTTTGCCCAACACTACCACACCCCTTATCTCATTTAATCATTTCAACACCACGAGGTTTGAAACAAACGGTGAGGTATGAAACAAAACGGTGAGGCCAGGGATTGGGAAGAGAAAGCTGTGGCTCCATCTCGGTCCAGCGTGCTGTCCACGCCAAGAGGCGTGCAGAAATGCCAGCCTCACACAATCTAGGGGACAAGGGGTGGCTGTGGCGCTTTCCTGCCCCCGGGAGGTGTTATCAGTGTCGCAGACTCTGGGCGGTGTGCTGCCCCAGGTGAGATGTCATCACGTGCGTGGACCAGGGGTGGCGGCCCTGGTAAGTGTCCACGGGCTAAGTGCTCCCTGCTCTCCAGGTGTGGTGGACAGGGTCCGCGTGCATGCTGTCCCCTACTCTAAGACGCTGAGGCGGCTGAGTTCTGTAAGTAGCGGCAAGAAGAACAGTCACGGAGCGGGCCGGGCACCAAGGGCTCAGGCCAAGTGGCCCCAGGCGGAAAGATGGCCGCAGGCCGAGGCTGCAGGTGGCCTGGCGCGCTCCCTGCGCGCGTCGCGGAGTGGACGCCGCGAAAATCAAACCCGCGATTTGGAAATCTGGCTGCGGCCCTACCCCGAGATAAGTCTTCTGCTGAGGGAAGTATTTAATTTGCATTCAGGACGGTCGGAAGAGGCGCCTTCCTGTCGGAGGCGAGCCGCGGGCGCGTGGGAGCTTTCTCGTGTGCGCTCCTCCCCGTCCTCCGCCTGCGGCCGGCGCGCAGAGTCCGTCGTCATATGCGAATGACAGTGTTTTGTTTGTTTTGGCGGGGGCGGGGGTGGCTAAAGGAACGAAAGAGCCTTGCATTGGGAGCTGGGCTCTGGTTTCCTCGCCACCATTCCAGCACAAGCTTCCTCCATGCATGACTCTGGGCAACGTCTGTCTAGTCAGTGAGCCTCAGTTTCCTTATTTATAAAACGGGAGTTCAGACTATGATGTTGTCAGAGCCCAAAGGGGATGAAGTGGGATTTGCCGTCCCATTTCATCTCACCAGAAAAGCCGCCCTCCATTAGCCACCCTGGCCTGACACCCGGCGTTTTTGGACGGCCCCCCCTTACCTGCCTCTTTCTTTTGCGCGCTGGAGGGTGGCAAAGGCGATGGGTGGGCGGGGCCTAGGAAACGCCCCGCCCCTTCCCCGCCTCCGACGTCGCCCGCGCCCCTCCGCCCTCCGCCCTCCGCGCGGGGATGAAGCCACCACGTGACCTCACATCCGGCGCGGGAGTCCTGAGCCCGCGCGCGCTCCCCCGCCTGCCCGCCGGCTCTCCCCGCAGCGTGATCTGGCGCCGCTGCGGAGGGGAGGGGGGTTCGCTACGTCGCTGGCGGCCGGGGGCCGTTTCGGAGTGCAGACCGCCCCCCTCCCCTGCCCACCTCCCGCCGCCCTCCCTTGTTCTCGCCCTGCCCGGCTGCACGCCGCCGCCGCGGGCGCGGAGGAGGAGGAGAGCGCGGAGGTCCCAGGGCCGGCCCGGCCCCGCCGCGGCGCCTCCTTCCCTCACCCTGAGCCGCAGCGCGCGGCGCCGGCGGAGGGCAATGGGGCTGGGCTGAGGCGAGGCGGCGGCGGCGACAGCGGCGGCCGGGTCCCCCGCGGCCCCTGGGGCTGGTCCGGTCGCGAGGGAGGCCGCGGAGGAGGCGGCGCGGCGGCAGCCAGTGAGCGGCCCCGGTGAGCGGGGCGAGGGGCGGGTGGGCGGCGGCCACGGGGGAAGTCGAGGCGGCGAATGGTGGTGTCGGGGCGGCGGGTACCGGGCGAGGTCGCGGCCAACCTTCTCGGGCCGGAGTTGGGCATCGCGGGGACTTGGAGTGTCGGGGACAGGTGAGGCCAGGGCAGGAGCCCACGCGGTGGGCGAAGGCCTGGGGGGGACGCGCCGCCTGCCGGGGCGAGCGTGGGGGCCGGGCGCGGGCTGGTTGGTAGTCAGCCCTTCGGAAAGTCCTGGGGGAGGTGGAGGTCCTGCGGGCAGAGGCGGTAGGGGTGCTGGCAGGGCCCTCGATGGGTCTGTGCGGGACCCTAGCTCGTCCTCAGCCGTGGAGTATGGAGCTGCTTGCCATCTCCGCATTTTACAAATAAAATGAGTGAGTCCCGTGGGGGAAAAGTGCCTTCGGACTTGCTGAGGCCTCCCATTCGGACTCTGTGGCCGTGCGGACTAGAAAAACCCAGGGCCCTTGCCCCTAGCAGTGCCCTCGTGGCTGCTCTCGTGATGGCCTGTCTCTCCATTCCCTTCACAAAGTCAGGTTTTGGTGGAAGTATGACCTTTAGCTTTTTTGGGGAGGTGAGGGGCAGGGATGAAGGGGAGGGAATCGGGTTGGGATTGGCAGGAACTCAGCTGGGGGTTCCCGGTTTGGAAAAAAGCTTTGTGACAGGTGTTTATTGTCCCCTCTTCCCATAGATCTGCCAGACATCCCTGAATCTTGGTGTTTGGACATAGAAGGTATGAATCACATAATTAACCGCTTTTAATCATCAGTGTCTTAGAGCTATATTTAGTGGTTATATTAGTGCAAAATGAATGGGTATGGAGTCGTACCCCTAGAAACAGACTTGTGTTCCTCTACACTATTCTAACTGAATAGCACATACCTGGATATGTCTTGGCTATTTTAGATCTATGAGGCAGGAAGTTAGAATTTAAAGAATCTCAGAAATGCAGGGACTTGAAAAATTATTGCAAAATAAAGCCTTTTAAAAGTTTCGTTGCTAAAATGAAAGTGTTTCGATTTGATTCCTTTGAAGGGTGAGTACATCATGAACAGTGCTCTATCTTTGCTTAGAACTCAACCTCTTTACCAAGGCACGTGTATTAATTTTGTTTCACTGGAATATATGTGGCATTCTTTTCGCTAGAGGTTTGTTGCTTTGCTGAATAGACTGCAGTTGCCAAAAATCAATGTGTGTGGGCATCTCATGCTGGTTTGCAACCCCCTTTAAGGCAAATCAGTGCTTGGAAGTTGTTCGACATAGTAAACCTATTATTAATGATTGTTGTAGAACATCACTTTTGCTACTATCTTTGATTTGCGTTATCGTACTATTAGATCAGGCAGAGAGTGAAATAGTTAAGTGAGATTTTTGAGCCTTGTTAGAACAACAATGCCTGGCTTTGGTCAGGGGATTGGGTGGGAAAAGTGACACTATTTGGTTGCTTTAAATTTTTTTTTTGTTTTTTGAGATGGCATCTTGCTCTGTTACCCAGGCTGGAGTGCAGTGGTGTGAACTCAGCTCACTGTAACCTCTGCCTCCTGGGTTCAAGCCATTCTCCTGCCACAGCCTCCCAAGTAGCTGGGATTACAGGTATGCGCCACCACACCCAGCTAATTTTTTGTATTTTTGGTAGAAACAGGGTTTCACCATGTTGGCCAGGCTGGTCTCGAACTACTGACTTCTGGTGATCCTCCTGCCTAGGCCTCCCAAAGTGCTGGTGTTACAGGCGTGAGCCACCGAGCTTGGTGGTTGCTTTAATTTAAAAGTGGTACAGTTAAATACAAAATGTTAAGTAGCAGTTGATCTTGAAAGTAAAATTGACAAGCTTCAAGTTGATGCAGTGTTGAGATTGTTGTAGGAAGGCCCATTTCTCCTTCCTTCCCTCCCTTCTTCTTCTCTTTTCTTTTGCTTCCTTTCTTTCCTTTTCGTTTTTTTCTCTCTGTCTCTCTTTCCTTTTTTCTGATGGGGTCTCACTGTGTTACCCAGGCTCGAGTGCAGTGGTGCGATCCTGGCTCACTGCAGCCTTACCTCTCAGGCTCGAGTGATCCTCCTGCCAGCCTCCCAAGTAGGTGGGACTACAAGTGCAAGCCACTATGCCCAGCTCCTTTTTTAAATTTTTTGTAGAGATGGGTTCTCGCTTTCTTGCTGGGGCTGATGTTGAGCTCTTAGTCTCAAGTGATTCTCCCGTCTTGGCCTCCTAAAGTGCTGGGATTATAGGCATGAGCCACCGTACCTGCCCTAGGGGACATTTTGTTCAGGTCACCTAAGTAAGCTTTTTAGAGGGACCTTTGGTAATTAAAATTCTGATTTACAACTGGTTTGAGATAAATAGGATAAATTCCTACATAGGTAGAAAACTAGTTTCATGGAATTTGGAACAAAGCTCTGTATACCTGAAGGTCTAAACGATATCTTATGAGGAGTTTTCTAAACGGTATCTTATGAGATATTAGAGCTAAAATACTTCTGCTGGTTTCGTTAGATCGTTTTTTTTTCTGGAGATGGAGTCTTGCTCTTTGTCACCCAGGCTGTAGTGCAATGGCGTGATCTCAGCTCACAGTACCCCCCGCCTCCCGGGTACAAGCGATTCTCATGCCTCAGCCTCCCGAGTAGCTGGGATTACAAGCACCCACTATCCTGCCCGGCTAATTTTTGTATTTTTAGTAGAAACAGGGTTTCACCATGTTGGCCAGGCTGGCCTTGAACTCCTGACCTCAGGTGATTCACCCACCTCGGCCTCCCAAAGTGCTGCAATTACAGGTGTGAGCCACTGCGCCCGGCCTGGTTTAGTTAGATCTTGATAGTTACCTCATTTAGGTAATAGCAGTTTCCCGTCTATGTCGTATGTTAAGTGTGGATAAGAAGTGTGTATTGACAACTATAGCATGTTGTAGTGGAAAGAGCATGGACTTGGAAATCAGACCGGAGTTTGACTTCTGATTTTCTTAACTAGCAATTTGAGTTTGACCAATGCTAATAGTTATTGAGTGAGCTTACTATATAGTAGGCTCTGAATTAAACACCTTACATGAATTATTTCACTTCAACTCCATTTTATAGATGAGGAAACTGAGGTTCAGAGATGTTATGTTGCCTAGTCACGTACAACTAACCTCTAAACCCAGAGACAGAAACCTTTATGTTAAGCACATTAACATGGAGCTAGGTTTCTGTCTGTCTTCAAAGTCGCTTATACTGTAAGTTGCTTAACTTCTTTCATTTTTTTTTTTTTTTATTAACGAAGAATACTGATACCTGAAAGCGTTGAGGATTAGTTGAGACCATATGTAAAGAAAGGAGCCCTCTTCCTGGCACATAATGGTTTCTTTCCTTTTTCCGTTCCATATACTGAATCAGACTATGCTTGCATAACGCAGTGGTTTTGTAACTACTGTGAATGTGAGGTTTTACAATATGAATATGCTTTATTCCTAAGATAAATAGTAATCTTAGGAGATAGGCACTAGATCATATTACTATAGATATACAACCTACTCAGTGGTCAAACTCATGAGAATGAGCAGTGATGGGGACACGCTGTGGAACTTTGTCTTTATTCTGTCTTTTTTCTCAGTCTGAGTGATGGTGGAAATAAGAACTTCATACTTGTGAATGACAGCAAAGTGGTTTATAATTTCGAAAATCTTGAAGACAGAAATAGGATTTCAAAATGAGCTTGATAATGTGGTTTATCCAAAGTGTATTCTGTGTGCTGTATATTTGGTGACCTAAACTAACTATGTAAGTATCAAGTGGGAGACCTTATATTTGAATGGATGATAAATGGAATAGGAGTTGGCAGCTTATCACCTATCAAAGAAAACAGTTGAAACATTTCACAGTTGTGTGCTAAAAGAAGGTGATCTAGTGTCTGATACCTGTTAAGATGTCATTTCTGATGTATCACCAGAATCTTAGTGATGAAGTGTATTCTGAATATGCCATATCTCATCTGGATCCAAGAGGTAGCTGATGGGATTTAGCCTTGGTTTTGGAACATAGTTTTTGTGAAAATGAAGCTAATTTGCCTGTGGAGAGAGTAAATCTGTAGTCATCAAAACCATGTTGAGTTTTTTTTTGATATAGGGTCTTGCTCTGTCTCCCAGGCTGGAGTGCAGTGGTTCTGTTGTGGCTCACTGCAGCCTTGACCTTCTGGGCTCAAGCAGTCCTCCCACCTCAGCTTCCAGGGTATCTGGGACCACAGGTGTGTAACAGCACACCCAGCTTTCTTTCTTTTTTTTTTTTTGTAGAGGTGGATTTTCACCATATTGCCCAGGCTGGTCTCAAACTCCTCAACTCAAGCAGTTCGCCTGCCTTGGCCTCCCAGAGTGTTAGGGTTACAAGCATTAATCACTACAACCCATCCTTTTTTTTTTTTTCCTAGAGAAAGAGTCTCGCTGTGTCACTCAGGCTAGAGTGTAGTGCGCCATAATCATGGCGCACGCAGCCTCAACTTCCTGGCCTCAGGCGACCCACCTGCTGGGACAACAGGTGTGTGCCATCGTGTCTGGCTAATTTAAAAAAATTTTTTTTTTTTTTAAACAGTCTTGTACTGTCGTCCAGGCTGGAGCGCAGTGGCAAGATCTCTGCTCACTGCAACCTCCACCTCCCGGGTTCAAGCGATTCTGCTGCCTCAGCTTCCCGAGTAGCTGGGATTACAGGTGCCCACTACCATGCCTGGCTAATTTTTTGTATCTTTAGTGGAGACAGGGTTTCACCATGTTGGCCAGTCTGGTCTTGAACTCCTGACCTTGTGATCCGCCCGCCTCGGCTTTCCAGAGTGCTGGGATTACAGGTGTGAGCCACCACGCCCGGCCTTTAAAATTTTTTTGTAGAGATGACTAGCTCAGTTTGTTGCCCAGGCTTGTCTCAGAACTCCTGGCCTCAAGCGATCCTCATGCCTCAGCCTCCCAAAGTGTTGGAATTACAGACATGAGGCACCTCGCCCATCCAAAACCGTGTTCTAATTAACCTCTTACGTTCAGATAGCATGCAAGAAGCAAGGAGATTGTTAGGTTATTGTTTGAGTTTTGTCAATCATCATATTTTGAGAGTAGAGAAATAGAGGTTCAGATTTCTGGCACATAATTTTGATTAAGATTTAGGTTTAAAAAAATGAAAAAGTTCTGGGCTCAAACTACTCTGTAGAAAAGTAGATATTTGTAAGGTAGAAGAAGGTCCTGAAGTTAATCAGTTATCACTAGATAACTAGTGATTGTAAAAGGAGTTAAAACCATTTGTGTTAGTAGGTTATGCACAGTGACTCGTCTCAGTGCTTTGGGAGGCCAAGGCAGGAGGATGGCTTCAGGGCAGGAGTTTGAGACCAGCCTGAGTGACAAAGCGAGACTTTGTCTTAAAACAGAACCAAAAATAATTTGTATTAGTAGGGTAAAAAATAGAGGTAAAATGAGATGGCATGAGTAAATGGTAATTGGAAAAAATGATATGTTATGATAGTTTAAAAAATGACTTAATGGGCCGGGCGCGGTGGCTCACGCCTGTAATCCCAGCACTTTTGGAGGCCTAGGTGGGCGGATCACAAGGTCAGGAGATTGAGACCACGGTGAAACCCTGTCTCTACTAAATATACAAAAAATTAGCTGGACGTGGTGGCGGGCGCCTGTAGTCCCAGCTACTCAGGAGGCTGAGGCAGGAGAATGGCGTGAACCCGGGAGGTGGAGCTTGCAGTGAACCGAGATCGCGCCACTGCACTCCAGCCGGGGCAACAGAGTGAGACTCTGTCTCAAAAAAAAAAAAAAAAAAAGAATGACTTAATGGTAATCAGTAAGAAGGGAGAAAAATGGAATAAAGGAGAGAACTATCCAAATAAATTTCTGATACTGAGGAAAGTTGTTTGAGGATGGGGATTGCTGAAAAGTTTCCATAGAACGGTTCTCTAGAGGGAACTATGCCAATACCATATCTGTTAACATCTTAGACCCGCAGGGCCGTATTGGAGCCTTTGCTGGAGTCTGAGATGGTAGAACATTAACTTGAATAGTAAATGTCAAGACCACGAAATTAATCTGTTAATCAGAATTTTGTCTTTTTTGTTGATTCTTACACTTACTCCCTGTGGACCTTGGTTTTAAATGATCAATTGACATTCAGAGACTAGTTAGATAAGAAATTAAATTTCCAGAAAAAGTGAGTTAACTATGTTAAGTAGAATTTCCTAGTTACGTGGTCTGGAAATTGCTGATGTCTGTAGAATCTTTCTCAAGTTTTAAGTAAAAATACTTGTAACTGATGTTGGATGGTAAGGTGAAAGATGGTTCTAGCTCAGTGAGTTTTTCTTATTTTTTTCACAAAGGAGTTGAACATTGAAATAAAGAGATGTGAGACTGGAAAATAATGCGGAGAGATCATGGATTATTTAGATTAGTTCCTTTTTACAGAAGAGGAAAGTGAAGTAAGTGACAGCATAAAGGATGTGGGGTTAGAACCTCAGATCCTTTCTCTGCCTTGGGTGTTCCTTTCACCCTTGCTTTAATTTTGTTGTCTGTAGTAATGGCACATCTCAAAACTCTTCCTTTTTTTTTTTTTTCCAGTGAGAGCCAACTTTTAAGGGTTGCCTTTGCTTGCTTGACAGACTTCTTAAAACAAACTATATTTAGTTTGTTTAAAATGAGTCATGGAATTGCTCCCACATACATGTCTAAGGGTGGCTTCTTTATAGCATCCCTGTGCTGTTTTTTTTTTTCCCCTTTTGTGAAAGAGGATGAAATATATTTTAGTTAGTTATTTTGATATAAAAGACAAGTGTTTTAGGTCCTGATTTTTTTCTGATTGATCTAAAGAGCTGAATAAAGTGAAACCACCGTTCATGTGGCCTTTGGGCCTAAATTCTCAGATAAAAATCCTGTGAAGTCAAAATTACTCTTAGAAAAAGTCTTTTAAAAAGGCACCAGTTTGAAAACTGGTTGGAAACAGAGAGTCTGTCTTTGAATTCCAGCTGCCAGTCTTCCTGTAGTTTTAGAGAGGTCCCTTTTTGGTGAGCTGGAATCCTCATCAGCTATGTGAGACCTGTTTTGACAGGTGAATGGGTCTTTAGATTGACTGAGCATAGCAGATTTATAGTCTTCATTTCATGCTCAGTCTGGCACAGGGATGTAAAGGAAGGCATACTATCATCATTATTTAAATTATTTTTTTCTGTTGCTTCTCCCCAGAGTATAAGTAGTTGAATTGGTTTAATTAAGTGCATATATGATATGACTCCACAGTGTGAATAATGGAGAAATAACTTAGGTATTTATGAACATCTGCTATCTCCCTAAGGTTATGCCACAAAAAGATCTAGTATAATTAAAAGGCTAGGTAATAAAGTTGAGAATATTAGGAGATTATTGGTACTTTCTATCATTCTGAGGGGATACTCAACTACTTTGAGTGTTTTTTTTTTTTTTTTTTTTTAAAGAATAAACTTATTCCTTACTGCTAGCAAGATCTGCATTGTTTTAAAGGAGCTATATAAATTGTTAATGGATTCCACAAAATTTAAAGTATCTGAACTTAAATATTACTCTGGGGATAGCACAGTAAGAAAATGTGAGTGTGTAAAAACATGATGGTGGCTAAAAACTGAACAGTCTCATGTCCTGGGAGAGGGCATGGTGTATTGGATAAAAATGTGGGCTTCACAGCCGTAGTGATTTTGAATTACAGCTCTGTCACATACCAGTCTTGTAGTCCGGATTCAGTAAGTCACTGAACCTCTGTGAGCTTTTTTATTTGCCAGATAGAGGTGATAAAGGGTACTTTAGAGAATTGTAAGGATACGAGTCTGAGTGAAGGGTAACTTGTTATTTGTTAGCTTAGTAACATTGAAGATAGTCAAAACAAGTCAGATGTGTGGGGGATGTGATTGATGATTGCTTTTTGGTTTTTTGTTAACTGGAACAGCAGGCAATAATGTTGTATTCAGGCTTTTTATGTTGAAAACACTCCGTGATTTTGTATCTTTAGTTGCAACATCCTCAAAAGCTCAAGATGTTAACCTCATGTATCTCCCATATACATTTTATGTATATTTTAGTTTTTCACTTTGTGTCTCTGGTATGTTTGCAGTCTGCTTTCTCTCCCATCTTCTATGTTACTGTTACCTGGTGTCTCTATCTCTGACCACATTATAAAATTTAAATCTATCTGTAATTATGTTTATTTTATAGGACTTCATATGCCTTATTTTCATTTAAAAATTCTGATTAGTCAAATATTTCTACTTTTTTTTAAAGAAGACTTTGAATTATATTTCAATTTTGTGACCTTGAGATTTCTTTAAACATGGAATCCTAGTCACTTGTTCCTTGTATAAAGATTTTTCATTCATGTCTAGATCATGCCTTAGCTTCTTAAGCCACCAGTTTTCTAAGCTTATTTACAATTTTCATCTGTAGTTTCCTTGTTTCTCCTTTTTTTAATGTTTATGTTTCTTATTTTCCTAAGCACAAAAGATAGAAACCTATTGAATGCTAATTATAATAAGTAGATTAGTATACTAAGTAAAATGTGAAGTACAACAGGCAAATGACATAATTTTGTCTGTAGCACTTACTTATTTGAAAGTCTAGACTAACCTAGCAAACTCTTAGTTGAAATATTTAATGGGTCTTTTTGATATGAAAATGTACTTTTCATAGTTGTCAGCACTGCCTTAGAGTTCGTTGAAGGATAATTTTAAGCTAACCCATGGTTTTCTGTTCAGTGTTTGGTGAAAAGAATAGAATAAACTCCTTAATTTAGTCAGATTCAGAAGCATCTTAAAGAGTACCCCCTCCCCCAATCCTTTTTCATCTCTGGTGCAGCCCATAGTGAATCACCATTCTTCACGTTCCCTTAATAGTTGTGGCAATGGTAAGTTATTGTACTGCATAAGAGTTGTGATTTTATAGGTAGCAAGGAATGGGGCTTGGTTAGGGCCTCTTGGTTACGCCTTAGGACTGAGTTGATACATCTAACTATTCAATAGTGTTTTAGTTCCTGTACATGCCAAACACAGGGCTGGATGCTGGGGAGGCATGGGTGAATGAGTTCTGCTCCGTCACACGTATGGGGAGACATCGGCGAATGAGTTCTGCTCCGTCACACATATGGGGAGACATCGGCGAATGAGTTCTGC